>NC_034194.2:39897593-39920093 GCF_002021735.2 Oncorhynchus kisutch
CCAACATCAGGACTGTTTCTCCAACACCAGACTGTTTCTCCAACACCAGACTGTTTCTCCAACACCAGACTGTTTCTCCAACATCAGGACTGTTTCTCCAACATCAGGACTGTTTCTCCAACACCAGACTGTTTCTCCAACATCAGGACTGTTTCTCCAACACCAGACTTTCTCCAACACCAGACTGTTTCTCCAACACCAGACTGTTTCTCCAACACCAGACTGTTTCTCCAACATCAGGACTGTTTCTCCAACATCAGGACTGTTTCTCCAACATCAGGACTGTTTCTCCAACATCAGGACTGTTTTCTCCAACATCAGGACTGTTTCTCCAACACCAGACTGTTTCTCCAACATCAGGACTATTTCTCCAACACCAGACTGTTTCTCCAACATCAGGACTGTTTCTCCAACACCAGACTGTTTCTCCAACACCAGACTGTTTCTCCAACACCAGACTGTTTCTCCAACACCAGACTGTTTCTCCAACACCAGACTGTTTTCTCCAACACCAGACTGTTTCTCCAACACCAGACTGTTTCTCCAACATCAGGACTGTTTCTCCAACATCAGGACTGTTTCTCCAACATCAGGACTGTTTCTCCAACACCAGACTGTTTCTCCAACATCAGGACTGTTTCTCCAACACCAGACTGTTTCTCCAACATCAGGACTGTTTCTCCAACACCAGACTGTTTCTCCAACACCAGACTGTTTCTCCAACACCAGACTGTTTCTCCAACACCAGACTGTTTCTCCAACACCAGACTGTTTCTCCAACATCAGGACTGTTTCTCCAACATCAGGACTGTTTCTCCAACACCAGACTGTTTCTCCAACACCAGACTGTTTCTCCAACATCAGGACTGTTTCTCCAACATCAGGACTGTTTCTCCAACATCAGGACTGTTTCTCCAACACCAGACTGTTTCTCCAACATCAGGACTGTTTCTCCAACATCAGGACTGTTTCTCCAACACCAGACTGTTTCTCCAACACCAGACTGTTTCTCCAACACCAGACTGTTTCTCCAACACCAGACTGTTTCTCCAACACCAGACTGTTTCTCCAACACCAGACTGTTTCTCCAACATCAGGACTGTTTCTCCAACACCAGACTGTTTCTCCAACACCAGACTGTTTCTCCAACACCAGACTGTTTCTCCAACACCAGACTGTTTCTCCAACACCAGACAGTTTCTCCAACACCAGACTGTTTCTCCAACATCAGGACTGTTTCTCCAACACCAGACGGTTTCTCCAACACCAGACTGTTTCTCCAACACCAGACTGTTTCTCCAACACCAGACTGTTTCTCCAACACCAGACTGTTTCTCCAACATCAGGACTGTTTCTCCAACATCAGGACTGTTTCTCCAACATCAGGACTGTTTCTCCAACATCAGGACTGTTTCTCCAACACCAGACTGTTTCTCCAACACCAGACTGTTTCTCCAACACCAGACTGTTTCTCCAACACCAGACTGTTTCTCCAACATCAGGACTGTTTCTCCAACATCAGGACTGTTTCTCCAACACCAGACTGTTTCTCCAACACCAGACTGTTTCTCCAACATCAGGACTGTTTCTCCAACATCAGGACTGTTTCTCCAACATCAGGACTGTTTCTCCAACACCAGACGGTTTCTCCAACACCAGACTGTTTCTCCAACACCAGACTGTTTCTCCAACACCAGACTGTTTCTCCAACACCAGACTGTTTCTCCAACACCAGACTGTTTCTCCAACATCAGGACTGTTTCTCCAACACCAGACTGTTTCTCCAACATCAGGACTGTTTCTCCAACACCAGACTGTTTCTCCAACACCAGACTGTTTCTCCAACACCAGACTGTTTCTCCAACACCAGACTGTTTCTCCAACATCAGGACTGTTTCTCCAACATCAGGACTGTTTCTCCAACACCAGACTGTTTCTCCAACACCAGACTGTTTCTCCAACATCAGGACTGTTTCTCCAACATCAGGACTGTTTCTCCAACATCAGGACTGTTTCTCCAACACCAGACTGTTTCTCCAACATCAGGACTGTTTCTCCAACACCAGACTGTTTCTCCAACACCAGACTGTTTCTCCAACACCAGACTGTTTCTCCAACACCAGACTGTTTCTCCAACATCAGGACTGTTTCTCCAACACCAGACTGTTTCTCCAACACCAGACTGTTTCTCCAACACCAGACTGTTTATCCAACACCAGACTGTTTATCCAACACCAGACTGTTTCTCCAACATCAGGACTGTTTCTCCAACACCAGACTGTTTCTCCAACACCAGACTGTTTCTCCAACACCAGACTGTTTCTCCAACACCGGGACTGTTTCTCCAACATCGGGACTGTTTCTCCAACATCAGGACTGTTTCTCCAACATCAGGACTGTTTCTCCAACACCAGGACTGTTTCTCCAACACCAGGACTGTTTCTCCAACACCAGACTGTTTCTCCAACACCAAGACATTAAGTCCGCTTCATGTTTTGTTTCCTTTGCTTCCTTACTTCCTAGTGTCGCGATACCGGTACAACACTATCCAGTGCATATTGTTTGTGTACACGATGTGTGTGTCCCTAGCAGTGCTTCCTCCATTAGAGAAGTTAAACCCTGTGGTACAGAACCTTCCTAACCTTCATCTAACCCTCCTGCAACCCTTACAGAACCCTCCTAACCTTCATCTAACCCTCCTGCAACCCTTACAGAACCCTCCTAACCTTCATCTAACCCTCCTGCAGCCCTTACAGAACCCTCCTAATTTTCATCTAACCCTCCTGCAGCCCTTTCAGAACCCTCCTAACCTTCATCTAACCCTCCGGCAACCCTTACAGAACCCTCCTAACCTTCATCTAACCCTCCTGCAACCCTTACAGAACCCTCCTAACCTTCATCTAACCCTCCTGCAACCCTTACAGAACCCTCCATCTAACCCTCCTGCAACCCTTACAGAACCCTCCTAACCTAACATAGGAGCTCAATCAGATTAGAGCTAATGTCATGATATCAGCAGCCTGCTCCAGGTGACCCCAATGGCCTGGGCAAAGACAGCCAGGAAAGGGGCTCTGATCTGGGATAGGGGAGGCTGGGAGGGAGGCCCCTCTGGATGGGGAGAAGAAGTGGGGTAAGGGAGATGGGGGTTTAGGGAAGAGGGAAGCAGTGGAGGAAAAGATAGCAGGGGAGAGAAGAGGAGCAGGGGAGGGGGCTCAGGAAGCCTTTGTGAGGTTTTCTAGGAAGAGGGGGAGGGGGAAGGAAGGGGGGAGACGAGGAGGGAGAGGAGGAGGGAGAGGAGGGAGACAAGGATGGAGAGGAGGGAGAGGGGGAGGGAGATGAGAGGGAGACTGGGAGAGAGGGAGAGATGGTGAGGGAGAGGGAGACTGGGAGAGAGGGAGAGATGGTGAGGGAGAGGGAGACTGGGAGAGAGGGAGAGATGGTGAGGGAGAGGGAGACTGGGAGAGAGGGAGACTGGGAGAGAGTGAGAGATGGCGAGGGAGAGAGGGAGACTGGGAGAGAGGGAGAGATGGTGAGGGAGAGAGGGAGACTGGGAGAGAGGGAGAGATGGCGAGGGAGAGAGGGAGACTGGGAGAGAGGGAGAGATGGCGAGGGAGAGAGGGAGACTGGGAGAGAGGGAGAGATGGTGAGGGAGAGGGAGACTGGGAGAGAGGGAGAGATGGTGAGGGAGAGGGAGACTGGGAGAGAGGGAGACTGGGAGAGAGTGAGAGATGGCGAGGGAGAGAGGGAGACTGGGAGAGAGGGAGAGATGGTGAGGGAGAGAGGGAGACTGGGAGAGAGGGAGAGATGGCGAGGGAGAGAGGGAAAGGTAGAGAGATTGAGACTACAGATCTACTTTGGTTTTGATCTGTGGGCTGAGCCGGGGTCCTTCCCTTACAGCACAGTGGATCACTGAGGATTACTTTACAGCACAGTGGATCACTGAGGATTACTTTACAGCACAGTGGATCACTGAGGATTACTTTACAGCACAGTGGATCACTGAGGATACCCTTACAGCACAGTGGATCACTGAGGATTACTTTACAGCACAGTGGATCACTGAGGATTACTTTACAGCACAGTGGATCACTGAGGATACCCTTACAGCACAGTGGATCACTGAGGATTACTTTACAGCACAGTGGATCACTGAGGATTACTTTACAGCACAGTGGATCACTGAGGATACCCTTACAGCACAGTGGATCACTGAGGATTACTTTACAGCACAGTGGATCACTGAGGATTACTTTACAGCACAGTGGATTACTGAGGATACCCTTACAGCACAGTGGATCACTGAGGATTACTTTACAGCACAGTGGATCACTGAGGATTATTTTACAGCACAGTGGATCACTGAGGATTACTTTACAGCAGAGTGGATCACTGAGGATTACTTTACAGCACAGTGGATCACTGAGGATTACTTTACAGCACAGTGGATCACTGAGGATTCCCTTACAGCACAGTGGATAACTGAGGATTCCCTTACAGCACAGTGGATCACTGAGGATTACTTTACAGCACAGTGGATCACTGAGGATTACTTTACAGCACAGTGGATCACTGAGGATACCCTTACAGCACAGTGGATCACTGAGGATTACTTTACAGCACAGTGGATCACTGAGGATTCCCTTACAGCACAGTGGATAACTGAGGATTCCCTTACAGCACAGTGGATCACTGAGGATTCCCTTACAGCACAGTGGATAACTGAGGATTCCCTTACAGCACAGTGGATCACTGAGGATACCCTTACAGCACAGTGGATCACTGAGGATTCCCTTACAGCACAGTGGATCACTGAGGATACCCTTACAGCACAGTGGATCACTGAGGATTCCCTTACAGCACAGTGGATAACTGAGGATTCCCTTACAGCACAGTGGATCACTGAGGATTCCCTTACAGCACAGTGGATAACCAGCCCAAACTAATTCCATATGTTGTATGACATACCAAAAATAATGTCTCTATACACACTCCCCCTCCCTTCAGACAGAGCCTACACACAGAAACACACACACACTCCCCCTCCCTTCAGACACAGCCTACACACAGAAACGCACACATCCTCCCCCTCCCCTCTCATACACAACCAGGTCTCATAGTTTCACTTTGAAATTCGACGTATTGTGGATGAACGTCTATTTTTCCCCTCATTAACTCTGTGTGGTTACAGGTTTAACACAGAAACAACTCAAAGGGTTAAATGTATTAATTCAGAGGTTAAGGTCAGGACCTAGGGTTTGGGGAAGGCTTAAAACAAAATAATTAAAAACAACACTCTGTTTCCATCAAGTATTCTCGTGATTCGCCTCAGAGCATCATGAGTTAACACCATTGCAGGTCAATAGTTTTTATTCTTTTTGGTGTCCCGAGGAAAGGCATATATCGACGTTTCTTATTTTCAAACACCCAAAATCGAAGTCTATTTCTAGTGGTCAGCCTGCTCATACATAGTCCACACACACACACACACACACACACACACAGTCCCCCCCCCCCCCCCCCCCCCCCACACACACACACACACAGCCCCTCTCCCCTGATACATTCAGCCTACACACAGCTGCTCCAGTGTTTAGAGTGCAGGTTGGACTGAAAGCACACAGCAAATTCCCCCCAGACAGACAATTCCTCCATCACTCACTCTAGCTCCCTCTCCCTCTCAGGCAAAATGGGGGCGTAGGCCAAATGTCTGTAGGCCAAACACACACACACACACATCCACACACAGAGCCCCCTCTCACGCCAAAACACACACACCTTCTCCAAAACAGTTCCCCTCCGCACAGCCCTCTCACTAATCTACACACACAGAGCCCCCCTCTCTCACTTCAAAACACACACCCCTTCTCCAAAACAGTTCCCCTCCGCACAGCCCTCTCCCTAATCTACACACACAGAGCCCCCCCCCCCCCCCTGACCACCTCTACATCCCTCATGGGTATTCCCTCTAACAGTTCAAATCACGGAGACAAATATTTTCAGTGAGTGCACTGCACGCGACCCTGCAGATATAGGCCATTGTGGCCGCCTGTCTTTGTGGGTAACGGTATTGTTCTGCAAACTGTGTTGTTATGGCATATCAGCAATATTTCCCCCTTATATGGACAGATCCTAGATCAGAATCAATAGGATTATATGGACGGATACTAGATCAGAATCAATAGGATTATATGGACGGATACTAGATCAGAATCAATAGGATGATATAGAGAGATCCTAGATCAGAATCAATAGGATTATATGGACAGATCCTAGATCAGAATCAATAGGATTATATGGACAGATCCTAGATCAGAATCAATAGGATTATATGGACAGATCCTAGATCAGAATCAATAGGATTATATGGACAGATCCTAGGGGCTCCCGAGTGGCGCAGCGGGTCTAAGGCACTGCATCTCGGTGCTAGAGGCATCACTACAGACCCTGGTTTAGTTCCAGGCTGTATCACAACCGGCCGTGATTGATAGTCCCAATTGGCCCAGCACCGTCCGGGTTAGGGATTGGCCGTCATTGTAAAATAAGAATTTGTTTTTTTAAACTGACTTGTCTAGTTAAATAAAAGGTTAAATAAAAAAATGTATAAAATGATGAAATATGCTGATTCGTGCTATACTTCAGAGACCAGCAACAGCTCTATCAGACAGGAAGTTATCTCCTGGTTAATGTACAGTAACTACATCACCCGGAGGATGTGGATGTCTTGGCTGTTGTGTGACAACGTGTGCTTCCCTAATCCCAGACACAACAGGCTCAAAAACAACATCATTCCAGATGTCCTGTTCAATGTCAGTTAGTTCAATTGGTAATAACTCAACTCATTCTGACAGAATAGCCTTACTCATTGGTAATTACATCGTAATAACTCAACCCATTCTGACAGAGAATAGCCTTACTCGTTGGTAATTACATCGTAATAACATTACGTTTGAAAGTCTCATTGAAATGCTTAGACTAAATCCATAGGAGAAGATCCAGTCCACTGCTATTGTGCTAAGTCCTCCTCCTGTTCCACTACAGACCCCTGGGACAGACTGCCTTATTATACTAATGTAGGTTGGGACCAATGGGACACGTGTCTCTGTAGTGGGAGGAGTTGGCCCTGTCCTTGTGACCCCCTGTTGTTTTGGAGGGATCCTCCGTGGCTGTGTGTGTGTGTGTGTGTGTGTGTAGGTGTAGGTGTGTGTGTGTGTGTGTGTGTGTGTATATGTGTGTGTGTTTAGGGGAGAAGGACGAGGGTCCTGGTGAGCAGATGGGGCTTTCCCCCTCTATCTTGCCCTCCCTCTGTCTCCCTCCCTCTCGCTCTCTCTGTCTCTGTCTCCCTCCCTCTCGCTCTCTCTGTCTCTGTCTCACTCTCCCTTTCTCTCTCTATTCAAATATATTCAAAGAGCTTTTTGGCATGGAAAACATATGCCAAAGCAAATGAAATAAACTCAGCAAAAAAACGTCCTCTCACTGTCAACTGCGTTAATTTTCAGCAAACTTAACATACATAAATATTTGTATGAACATAACAAGATTCAACAACTGAGACATAAACTGAACAAGTTCCACAGACATGTGACTAACAGAAATGGAATAATGTGTCCCTGAACAAACGGGGGTCAAAATCAAAAGTAACGGTCAGTATGTGGTGTGGCCACCAGCTGCATTAAGTACTGCAGTGCATCTCCTCCTCATGGACTGCACCAGATTTGCCAGTTATTGTTGTGAGATGTTACCCCACTCTTGCACCAAGGCACCTGCAAGTTCCCAGACATTTCTGGGGGGGATGGCCCTCACCCTCTGATCCAACAGGTCCTAGACGTGCTCAATGGGATTGAGTTCCGGGCTCTTTGTTGGCCATGGCAGAACACTGACATTCCTGTCTTGCAGGAAATCAGGCACAGAACAAGCAGTATGGCTGGTGGCATTGTCATGCTGGAGGGTCATGTCAGGATGAGCCTGCAGGAAGGATACCACATGAGGGAGGAGGATGTCTTCCCTGTAACGCACAGCGTTGAGGTTGCCTGCAATGACAACAAGCTCAGTCCGATGATGTGTGACACACTGCCCCAGACCATGACGGACCCTCCACCTCCAAAACAATCCTGCAACAGAGTACAGGCCTCGGTGTAACGCTCATTCCTTCGATGATAAACGTGAATCCGACCATCACCCCTGGTGAGACAAAAACGCGACTCGTCAGTGAAGAGCACTTTGTGCCAGTCCTGTCTGGTCCAGCTACGGTGGGTTTGTGCCCATAGGCGACGTTGTTGCCGGTGAGGACCTGCCTTACAACAGGCCTACAAGCCCTCAGTCCAGTCTCTCTCAGCTTATGGCGGACAGTCTGAGCACTGATTGAGGGATTGTGCGTTCCTGGTGTAACTCGGGCAGTTATTGTTGTCATCCTGTACCTGTCCCGCAGGTGGGACGTTCGGATGTACCGATCCGGTGCAGCTGTCTTAGGCGTCTCACAGTACAGACATTGCAATTTATTGCCCTGGCCAAATCTGCAGTCCTCATGCCTCCTTGCAGCATGCCTAATGCACATTCACACAGATGAAAAGTGACCCTGGGCATCTTTCTTTTGGTGTTTTTCAGAGTCAGTAGAAAGGCCTCTTTAGTGTCCTAAGTATTCATAACTGTGACCTTAATTGCCTACCATCTGTAAGCTGTTAGTGTCTTAACGACCGTTCCACAGGTGCATGTTCATTAAATGTTTATGGTTCATTGAACCAGCATGGGAAACAGTATTTAAACCCTTTACAATGAAGATCTGTGAAGTTATTTGGATTTTTATGAATTATCTTTGAAAGACAGTGTCCTGAAAAAGGGACATTTCTTTTTGTCCTGAGTTTAGATAATAAACAAAAGTTAAATAAACAATTAGAAATGAACAGTAAACAACAACTTTAAAGGAATAGGAGACATTTCACGTCATATTACAACTACATACAGTCTCTCTCTCTCCCTTTCTCTCTCTCTTTCCCACTCCCTCTCTCCTGTCCCGTACCATCCCTCCTCTCCTCTCTGTATCAGGTCCTTCTAACTTAATCCTGACCTTAAACATTTGAAGTTAATACCTAAACATAACCTTGAACACTTTGAAATTTGACGTTTGGAACACGCTTAGAATCGTATAAAAATGGTTTAATTTATATGCAGAGAACAGGATACAAGCCATGGATAACGAACCACCCACTGTCTCAAACCAGGAAAAAGGCCAGAATGAATAGCTCCTATCAACAGAACACACATATGCACCCTTCTCATCTGTCCATCTCATAAGCATGCATTTTACGTATATACATGCCACAGTAGGTTGGTGGAACCTTAATTGGAGAGAATGGGCTTGTGGTAATGACTGGAGGGGAATCAGTGGAATGGTAACAAACACATCAGACACATGGTTTCCATGGTTTCCAGGTGGTTAATGCCATTCCATTTGCTCCGTTCCGGACATTATTTGATCTGTCAGCAGCCGCCTGTGATACATTCATTCCCTCTTGTTAAAGCTGCAATATGCCACTGAGTTATAGATCTGTCGTTCACATTGAAAACAAGTCTAAGACGTGGTAGATCTGTTCTATGTGTGGTATTTCTATGCTTCCCATTCTTAAGTTTAGTTTTTTTCCTGCATCTTTTACTTTCGGTTTTGTACACCAGCCTCTAAACAGTTGAAAATACAATATTTTGGGGTTATGGAAAATATATTTCCCAGCGGTTTAGATGGTACAATGATTCTCTACAATGTACTAGCTTGTTTAGTCACATTAAACTGAAATTACAAAATGGCAGTACGATTTCTGCATAGTGCATTTTCTTTTTAAAATGTGTTTTATTTTATGCAGAGATCAGGAGACCAAAGCCATTGATAACAAACCTCCCACTGTCCCAAACCAGGAGGAAGGCCAGAATAGCTCTTATCAATAGAACAGGGCTGTTGTTGCCGGCTAAGTGCAAACCCAACACCTCTCATAGAATCAAAACAGAGGGAAGAGGGAAACCACTCAACCTAATGTGATAAGGCTCTAGCACAAAGAGGATATATTCTAATATCTGATTTATACACACACATTGTCTTCAAAAAGTATTCAGACCCTTTCACTTTTTCCACATGTTGTTAGGTTACAGCCTTATTCTAAAATGGATTCAATGGTTTTTATTTTCCTCATCAATCTACACACAATACCCCATAATGACATCACAATACCCCATACTGGCATTACAATACCCCATAATGGCATCACAATACCCCATAATGACATCACAATACCCCATAATGGCATCACAATACCCCATAATGACAAATCAAAAACAAGGGGTTAGAAATTGTTGCAAATTTGTTCATTAAAAAATTAATGAAATATCACATTTACATAAGTATTCAGCCCCTTTACTCAGTACTTTGTTGAAGCACCTTTGGCAGCGATTACAGCCTCTAGTCTTCTTGGGTATGATGCTGCAAGCTTGGCACACCTGTATTTGGGGAGTTTCTCCTAATCTTCTCTGCAGATCCTCTCAAGCTCTGTCAGGTTGGATGGGGAGCGTTGTTGTCCACTTGGGGTAGTTGTCCTGTTGGAAGATGAACCTTCACCCCAGTCAGAGGTCCTGAGTGCTCTGGAGCAAGTTTTCATCAAGGATCTCTCTGTACTTTGCTCCGTTCATCTTTCCCTCGATTCTGACTAGTCTCCCAATCCCCGCAGCTGAAAAACATCCCCACAGCATAATGCTGCCACCACCATGCTTCACTGTAGGGACGGTGCCTGGTTTCCTCCAGATGTGACGCTTGGCATTAAGGCCAAAGAGTTCAGTCTTGGTTTTAATCAGACCAGAGAATCTTGTTTCTTATGGTCTGAGAGTCTTTAGGTGCCTTTTGGCAAACTCGCAAGTGGGCTGTCATGTGCCTTTTAATGAGTGGCTTCTGTCTGGCCACTCTGCCATAAAGGTCTGATTGGTGGAGTGCTGCAGAGATGGTTGTCTTTCCGGGAGGTTCTCTTATCTCCACAGAGGAACTCTAGAGCTCTGTCAGAGTGACCATCGGGTTCTTGGTCACCTCCCTGGCCAAGGCCCTTCTCTTACGATTGCTCAGTTTGGCCGGGCGGCCTGCTCTAGGAAGAGTCTTGGTGATTCCAAACTTCTTACATTTAAGAATGATGGAGGCCACTGTGTTCTTGGGGACCTTCAATGTTGCAGAAATGTTTTGGTACCCTTCCTCAGATCTGTGCCTCGACACAATCCTGTCTCGGAGCTCAATGGACAATTCCTTCGACATTATGGCTTGGTTTTTGCTCTGACATGCACTGTCAACTGTGGGACCTTATAAAGACATGTGTGTGCCTTTCCAAATCATGTCCAATCAATTGAATTTACCACAGGTGGACTCCAATCAAGTTGTAGAAACATCTCAAGGATGATCAATGGAAACAGGATGCACCTGAGCTCAATTTCGAGTCTTAGAGCAAAGGGTCTGAATACTTATGTAACTTCTAAAAACCTGTTTTCGCTTTGTCATTATGGGGTATTGTGATGTCACTATGGGTTATTGTGATGTCATTATGGGGTATTGTGATGTCACTATGGGTTATTGTGTGTAGATTGCTGAGGATTTTTATTTATTTAATCCATTTTAGAATAAGGCTGTAACGTAACAAAATGTCGAAAAAGTCAAGGGGTCTGAATACTTTCCGAAGGCACTGTAGATATATCACTGTATGTCAAACCAGACTCTCTCTTTCCCTCTGACACAATGTAAACAAAAGGTGCTTTCCTTTCTGCTGTAACTGAATTCCCCACTGAATGATTTTCTGAAATAGTTCATAACAGGCCTACGATATAGACAGCCCGGGACAGATTATTAATACGATACAGACAGACTGGGACAGGTTATAAATACGATACAGACAGACTGGGACAGGTTGGTAATACGATACAGACAGACTGGGACAGGTTAGTAATACGATATAGACAGCCCGGGACAGGTTATTAATACGATACAGACAGAATGGGACAGGTTCTTAATACGATACAGACAGACTGGGACAGGTTAGTAATACGATACAGACAGACTGGGACAGGTTCAATAATATGATATAGACAGACTGGGCTACAGACTGGGACAGGTTAAATAATATGATATAGGCAGACTGGGCTACAGACTGGGACAGGTTCAATAATATGATATAGACAGACTGGGACAGGTTAATTAATATGATATAGGCAGACTGGAATACAGTCTATCCACTGGCCAGCTATTCCATTGAATGGTAACAGCCAAGAGACTATGAGTGGCATCATAAGGAAGTAGGTATCTTGTGTAACTGAATGCATATTTCAGCCTATATCCGGACACAAACATGTTGACTGCACTGTGTCTGGTTGCTCTGCTCTGCTGTTAGTGAAGGGCCATCTGTTAGACCAAACAACGTAGCTTATTCAGTGTAGACCAGGAATGCAGCCTGTTTTCACGACTACCACTCCAACAATAAGCTGTGTCATTACTCTGTGCCAGACCCCTTCACTACATTCCACTGCAAATGTGGGTAAATATCTCCTGATAGTCTGTGTCTACCTGGGAGCGTCTGATTGTGTCCCAAATGGCTCTCTATTCCATAAATAGGGTGTCAAAAGTAGTACACTACATAGGGAATAGGGTTCCCTATTTTGGGACAGAGACATACAGCCTGTCTGTGAATAGATCCATGTCACTTCTCACAGACAGATAGAGCTGTACGGACTTTACACAGAGACAAGGTTATGTTCAGGCAGCCATGACTACAGGAGGGAAACAATGACTACAGGAGAGCAGCAATGACCAGAGAAGAGTCCAAAACAGTGTTGACAATATTGACACACACAGTCAGACTTGTTATTCATCACATTACACAACTAGGCCTATACGCGGATCCTAGAAAGCGATCCCTGATGGCACTGGTTGTAAATACTGTAGTTTCCCTCCGCCGACACGGCTCATGCCCGCTCAGCCCGATCGATTTGTCGCAGACAGTAAAAAGCTGTCCGATGCATACTCAAATAATAGCCTATCATTTTTTGCAACACTTGTGAGTGTCTATCAGCGTACTCCATATGTGTTTCAGTGGGAAAATAAACCCACACTATACATCTTTGAGTGATGGGGAGACAGACTCTCTCAATAAGCGAGCGCACCAGAAGCGCTTGTTGGCTGACATTAATTCTAAGTAATAAAACGGACCAGGACAATGGAATAGTAAATGTGAAAGATCAACAAATACTTATTCTACGGTTCTTAGTCTATAAATGTATCCGAATGTGGAACAACTTTTGAAAAAGAAGAAAAAAAACTCCACAATTGAGTTGTCCACGCAGAACATTGTTGTTTCATGCATAGACAAATATTTTCTTAAAAGCGTGCGCACGATATGCTTTGTACACCGGAAACATTCGTGTAGAAACCAATAAATACGAACAAAACGACGCATATTTGTCCTAACGTGCACGGTGTGATATGTTTATAAACATCATATAACATCAAAATAGCAAATTGCATTATTCCACTCAATTTGTTGTCATTTTCTACTTATTGAGCGCAACCATTGCATGCCAGCGAAAACGTTTCTTGATATAGAATATAGCATTTTGAGAATTACTTACGATTTGAGAGGATTCTGAATGACAGTCGCCATTTTGCTACTAGACAGTAAGCAAACATTCCAAACCTCGGAGCTGTTTGGGACCCTATGAAAAAAACAACCAGTAAGATCCTAGGCGACCTGCTCATTAACCAATACAATACCAGGATGCAGGAGCAAAGGCGTGGTTTAGGAGAAAACTGTCAAACGCGTTTCATAAAGACGATGAGCCAAGGCTACGTACAGTACAACTTTGTATTGCACACATGCAAATCATTACAGTGTACTTACTAGTCAGTAAAAGTCATTTACATAGTGTAGGTATATCCCCGTAGCATATGGAACAGATACAGCAAGGAGTGGCTGCGTTTTCTAGCAGGGAAAACAAAAGCAATGCCAGTTGTCCTGTGTTCCTTTGTGCCTGTCCCAAACAGACCATCTTTATTTTCTCTGCATATTAAATCAAATGTTATTGGTCACTTACACGTGGTTAACAGATGTTATTGCGAGTATAGCGAAATGCTTATATGGAGACTCTTCTTCATTCAGTGGCATTTAGCAAAACAAATAGAATGGTACTAGAAGATATATATAATATTATGTAGCAGTGTAGTGAAATACATTAAACATGAGGTAGATTTAGATGTATATATTGTAGAAGCCTAAGTTACACATGAAGGTTTGTTTACACATGAAAATCAAACAAAGCAATGGCCGATGCTCTATCTAGAATGTAAACAAATCACAACTACTGTCACACTACAGACAACTAATACATCTTTTACACTCTGTTCCAATGTTTAGTTCATGAGAATGATCTTAAAAAATTTAGATTTCCTTTTAGAGGAGGGGGAGAGTGATTGAAAGCACGTACAGTACAACTTTGTACTGCGTCTAATCGTAAAGCCGCAAAGAGGGCCGTTTATTGTCAGGCGATAAACCAATGAGGTTTGGCTGGCGGGTGTTTAAAATTGGTCACATGGACGCAGCATTGTAGCAGGTAGGGGAACTTTGTGTCAAGCTCCTCCAATTAAATCAACTGTATTTATAAAGCCCTTCTTACATCAGCCGATGTCACAAAGTGCTGTATAGAAACCCAGCCTAAAACCCCAAACGGCAAGCGATGCAGGTGGTACCACTATAGTGTAAGGTGGTACCACACCATGTTCAATAATATATGTGATCAACATCGCAATCTCTTATTTATACACGGATAACACCATTCTATTTTAAAGCTGTTATGTTTTAAATATGTTATGGAATACGACCTGACAAAATTCACATAGAAATGTGAGTTATAGATCTGTCATTCTCATCGAAAGCAAGTATAAGAAGTAGTAGATCTGTTCTATGTACGCTATTTCTATGCTACCTGTGCTTAAGTTTCTTTTCTTTTTTTTCAGTATTGCTGAGAAGCACCGTTACTGTAACCCTCCGACCAGAGAGTTGCTGCAGGAGACAGAGCAGGACAAACACAGGGATAATCTACGAGGAGGAGTTGCTGCAGGAGACAGAGCAGGACAAACACAGGGATAATCTACGACCAGAGAGTTGCTGCAGGAGACAGAGCAGGACAAACACAGGGATAATCTACGAGGAGGAGTTGCTGCAGGAGACAGAGCAGGACAAACACAGGGATAATCTACGACCAGAGAGTTGCTGCAGGAGACAGAGCAGGACAAACACAGGGATAATCTACGAGGAGGAGTTGCTGCAGGAGACAGAGCAGGACAAACACAGGGATAATCTACGACCAGAGAGTTGCTGCAGGAGACAGAGCAGGACAAACACAGGGATAATCTACGACCAGAGAGTTGCTGCAGGAGACAGAGCAGGACAAACACAGGGATAATCTACAACCAGAGAGTTGCTGCAGGAGACAGAGCAGGACAAACACAGAGATAATCTACGACCAGAGAGTTGCTGCAGGAGACAGAGCAGGACAAACACAGGGATAATCTACGACCAGAGAGTTGCTGCAGGAGACAGAGCAGGACAAACACAGGGATAATCTACGACCAGAGAGTTGCTGCAGGAGACAGAGCAGGACAAACACAGAGATAATCTACGACCAGAGAGTTGCTGCCGGAGACAGAGCAGGACAAACACAGGGATAATCTACGACCAGAGAGTTGCTGCAGGAGACAGAGCAGGACAAACACAGGGATAATCTACGACCAGAGAGTTGCTGCAGGAGACAGAGCAGGACAAACACAGGGATAATCTACGAGGAGGAGTTGCTGCAGGAGACAGAGCAGGACAAACACAGGGATAATCTACGACCAGAGAGTTGCTGCAGGAGACAGAGCAGGACAAACACAGGGATAATCTACGAGGAGGAGTTGCTGCAGGAGACAGAGCAGGACAAACACAGGGATAATCTACGACCAGAGAGTTGCTGCAGGAGACAGAGCAGGACAAACACAGGGATAATCTACGAGGAGCTGCTGCTGGAGAGAGAGCAGGACAAACACAGGGATAATCTACGAGGAGCTGCTGCTGGAGAGAGAGCAGGACAAACACAGGGATAATCTACGAGGAGCTGCTGCTGCAGGAGACAGAGCAGGACAAACACAGAGATAATCTACGACCAGAGAGTTGCTGCAGGAGACAGAGCAGGACAAACACAGGGATAATCTACGACCAGAGAGTTGCTGCAGGAGACAGAGCAGGACAAACACAGAGATAATCTACGACCAGAGAGTTGCTGCCGGAGACAGAGCAGGACAAACACAGGGATAATCTACGACCAGAGAGTTGCTGCAGGAGACAGAGCAGGACAAACACAGGGATAATCTACGACCAGAGTTGCTGCAGGAGACAGAGCAGGACAAACACAGGGATAATCTACGACCAGAGAGTTGCTGCAGGAGACAGAGCAGGACAAACACAGGGATAATCTACGACCAGAGAGTTGCTGCAGGAGACAGAGCAGGACAAACACAGGGATAATCTACGACCAGAGAGTTGCTGCAGGAGACAGAGCAGGACAAACACAGGGATAATCTACGAGGAGGAGTTGCTGCAGGAGACAGAGCAGGACAAACACAGGGATAATCTACGACCAGAGAGTTGCTGCAGGAGACAGAGCAGGACAAACACAGGGATAATCTACGAGGAGGAGTTGCTGCAGGAGACAGAGCAGGACAAACACAGGGATAATCTACGACCAGAGAGTTGCTGCAGGAGACAGAGCAGGACAAACACAGGGATAATCTACGAGGAGCTGCTGCTGGAGAGAGAGCAGGACAAACACAGGGATAATCTACGACCAGAGAGTTGCTGCCGGAGAGAGAGCAGGACAAACACAGGGATAATCTACGACCAGAGAGTTGCTGCAGGAGACAGAGCAGGACAAACACAGGGATAATCTACGACCAGAGAGTTGCTGCCGGAGAGAGAGCAGGACAAACACAGGGATAATCTACGACCAGAGAGTTGCTGCAGGAGACAGAGCAGGACAAACACAGGGATAATCTACGAGGAGCTGCTGCTGGAGAGAGAGCAGGACAAACACAGGGATAATCTACGACCAGAGAGTTGCTGCAGGAGACAGAGCAGGACAAACACAGGGATAATCTACGAGGAGCTGCTGCTGGAGAGAGAGCAGGACAAACACAGGGATAATCTACGACCAGAGAGTTGCTGCCGGAGAGAGAGCAGGACAAACACAGGGATAATCTACGACCAGAGAGTTGCTGCAGGAGACAGAGCAGGACAAACACAGGGATAATCTACGAGGAGCTGCTGCTGGAGAGAGAGCAGGACAAACACAGGGATAATCTACGACCAGAGAGTTGCTGCAGGAGACAGAGCAGGACAAACACAGGGATAATCTACGACCAGAGAGTTGCTGCCGGAGACAGAGCAGGACAAACACAGGGATAATCTACGACCAGAGAGTTGCTGCAGGAGACAGAGCAGGACAAACACAGGGATAATCTACGAGGAGGAGTTGCTGCAGGAGACAGAGCAGGACAAACACAGGGATAATCTACGACCAGAGAGTTGCTGCAGGAGACAGAGCAGGACAAACACAGGGATAATCTACGACCAGAGAGTTGCTGCAGGAGACAGAGCAGGACAAACACAGGGATAATCTACGAGGAGGAGTTGCTGCAGGAGACAGAGCAGGACAAACACAGGGATAATCTACGAGGAAGAGAGGCCTAAGAAGGCACACTAGGTTGCACTTTCACAGCGACAATCAGCAGTTTTACTGTAAACCTTATTTAGAAGGGATGTTAAAACATTAAAGCAGCAATCAGCAGTTTAAACCATAACAAAGCGTTTCCCCGCCCCTGTTTTGGTGAAAAGCCGAGGAGTGGGGCTGGAGAAAAATAAAAACTTGCACACCCTAGCTATCTTGAAGGATGGTTGCCACCTTGATATAAAATATTGCAACATTACAACCAAATATTTAGTCTTTACAAAGTTATCCCCTCATTCAATGAATCAGGGATCAGCTGGATAAGGTAGACTACTTCAAAGCAAGGTATTTAAACTAGACAAGGTATTTAAACTAGACATATTTATACAGTTGAAGTCGGAAGTTTACATACACCTTAGCCAAATACATTTAAACTCAGTTTTTCACAATTCCTGACTTTTAATCCTAGTAAAAATTAGGTCAGTCTTAGGTCAGTTAGTATCACCACTTTATTTTAAGAATGTGAAATGTCAGAATAAAAGCAGAGAGAATGATTTATTTCAGCTTTTCTTTCTTTCATCACATTCCCAGTGTGTCAGAAGTTTACATACACTCAATTAGTATTTGATAGCATTGTCTAACTTGGATCAAACGTTTTGGGTAGCC
This sequence comes from Oncorhynchus kisutch, assembly GCF_002021735.2. Classification (NCBI taxonomy): domain Eukaryota; kingdom Metazoa; phylum Chordata; class Actinopteri; order Salmoniformes; family Salmonidae; genus Oncorhynchus; species Oncorhynchus kisutch. The sequence continues at coordinate 39,916,020 of NC_034194.2, forward strand.
TTCCACAAGCTTCCCACAATAAGTTGGGTGAATTTTGACCCATTCCTCCTGACAGAGCTGGTGTAACTGAGTCAGGTTTGTAGGCCTCCTTGCTCGCACACGCTTTTTCAGTTCTGCTCACAAATTTTCTATGTGATTGAGGTCAGGGCCACTCCAATACCTTGACTCTGTTGTCCTTAAGCCATTTTGCCGCAACTTTGGAAGTATGCTTGGGGTCATTGTCCATTTGGAAGACCCATTTGTGACCAAGCTTTAACTTCCTGACTGATGTCTTGAGATGTTGCTTCAATATATGCACATAATTTTCCTGCTCATGATGCCATCTATTTTGTGAAGTGCACCAGTCCCTTCTGTAGCAAAGCACACCCCACAACATGATGCTGCCACCCCCATGCTTCACGGTTGGGATGGTGTTCTTCAGCTTGCAAGCCTCCCCTTTTTTCCTCCAAAGATAAGAATGGTCATTAAGGCGAAACATTTCTATTTTTGTTTCATCAGACCAGAGAACATTTCTCCAAAAAGTACAATTTTTGTCCCCATGTGCAGTTGCAAACCGTAGTCTGGCTTTTTTTATGGCGGTTTTGGAGTAGTGGCTTCTTCCTTGCTGAGCGGCCTTTCAGGTTATGTCGATATAGGACTCGTTTTACTGTCGATATAGATACTTTTAGCCTATCAGAAGCCATGACATTGTCCTAAAGCCATAACATTTTCTGGAATTTTCCAAGCTGTTTAAAGGCACAGTCAAGTTAGAGTATGTAAACTTCTGACCCACTGGAATAGTGATACAGTGAATTATAAGTGAAATAATCTGTCTGTAAACAATTGTTGGAGAAATTACTTGTGTCATGCACAAAGTAGATGTCCTAACTGACTCGCCGAGTGGTTGAAAACGAGTTTTAATGACTCCAACCTAAGTGTATGTAAACTTCCGACTTCAACTGCATGTTGTGTCTGTTATGTGTTATATCTGTGTTATAACCTGTTATATCTATGTTAAATATGCTATAATATGTTAAAACTGTGTTAAATATGTTATAATATGTTATATCTGTGTTAAATATGTTATATCTGTGTTAAATATGTTATAATATGTTATATCTGTGTTAAATATGTTATATCTGTGTTAAATATGTTATAATATGTTATATCTGTGTTAAATATGTTATAATATGTTATATCTGTGTTAAATATGTTATATCTGTGTTAAATATGTTATAATATGTTATATCTGTGTTAAATATGTTATAATATGTTATATCTGTGCTAAATATGTTATAATATGTTATATCTGTGTTAAATATGTTATATCTGTGTTAAATATGTTATATCTGTGTTAAATATGTTATAATATGTTATATCTGTGTTAAATATATTATATCTGTGTTAAATATGTTATAATATGTTATATCTGTGTTAAATGTTATATCTGTGTTAAATATGTTATATCTGTGTTAAATATGTTATAATATGTTATATCTGTGTTAAATATATTATATCTGTGTTAAATATGTTATAATATGTTATATCTGTGTTAAATATGTTATATCTGTGTTAAATATGTTATAATATGTTATATCTGTGTTAAATATGTTATATCTGTGTTAAATATGTTATAATATGTTATAATCTGTGATATCTGTGTTAAATATGTTATATCTGTGTTAAATATGTTATATCTGTGTTAAATATGTTATAATATGTTATATCTCTGTTAAATATATTATATCTGTGTTAAATATGTTATATCTGTGTTAAATATGTTAAATATGTTATATCTGTGTTAAATATGTTATATCTGTGTTAAATATGTTATATCTGTGTTAAATATGTTATAATATGTTATATCTGTGTTAAATATGTTATAATATGTTATATCTGTGTTAAATATGTTATAATATGTTATATCTGTGTTAAATATGTTATATCTGTGTTATAATATGTTATAATATGTTATATCTGTGTTAAATATGTTATAATATATTATATCTGTGCTGTATCTGTTAAATCTGTGATATCTGTGTTGTATCTGTGTTGTCCCGTGTTGTCCTGTCACCAAAAACTCTGAAATCTCCATCCCTAACTACAACATTTTCAGACAAGATAGAACGGCCAAAGGGGGCGGTGTTGCAATCTACTGCAGAGAGATCCTGCAGAGTTCTGTCATACTATCCAGGTCTGTACCCAAACAATTTGAACTTCTACTTTTAAAAATCCAACTCTCTAAAAACAAGTCTCTCACCGTTGCCGCCTGCTATAGACCACCCTCTGCCCCCAGCTGTGCTCTGGACACCATATGTGAACTGATTCAGAGCTCGTGCTGCTAGGTGACCTAAACTGCAACATGTTTAACACCCCAGCCATCCTACAATCTAAGCTTGATGCCCTCAATCTCACACAATTTATCAATGAACCTACCAGGTACCACCCCAAAGCCATTAACACAGGCACCCTCATAGATATCATCCTAACCAACTTGCCCTCTAAATACACCTCTGCTGTTTTCAACCAAGATCTCAGCGATCACTGCCTCACTGCCTGCATCCGTAATGGGTCAGCGGTCAAGCGACCTCCACTCATCACTGTCAAAAGCTCCCTGAAACACTTCAGCGAGCAGGCCTTTCTAATCGACCTGGCCCGGGTATCCTGGAAGGATATTGACCTCATCCCGTCAGTAGAGGATGCCTGGTTAGTTAAAAAAGAATGCCTTCCTCACCATCTTAAATAAGCATGCCCCATTCAAGAAATGTAGAACCAGGAACAGATGTAGCCCTTGGTTCTCTCCAGACCTGACAGCCCTTAACCAACACAAAAATATCCTATGGCATTCTGCATTAGCATCGAACAGCCCCCGGGATATGCAACTTTTCAGGGAAGTTAGAAACCAATATACACAGGCAGTTAGAAAAGCCAAGACTAGCTTTTTCAAGCAGAAATTTACTTCCTGCAACAAACTCAAAAAGGTTCTGGGACACTGTAAAGTCCATGGAGAATAAGAACACCTCCTCCCAGCTGCCCACTGCACTGAGGATAGGAAACTCTGTCACCACCGATAAATCCACTGTAATTGAACATTTCAACAAGCATTTTCTACAGCTGGCCATGCTTTCCACCTGGCTACCCCTACCCCGGTTAACTGCACTGCACCCCCCCATAGCAACTCGACCAAGCCTTCCCCATTTCTCCTTCTCCCAAATCCAGTCAGCTGATGTTCTGAAAGAGCTGCAAAATCTGGACCCATACAAATCAGCCAGGCTAGACAATCTGGACCCTTTCTTTCTAAAATTATCTGCCGAAATTGTTGCAACCCCTATTACCAGTCTGTTCAACCTCTCTTTCGTGTCGTTTGAGATTCCCAAAGATTGGAAAGCAGCTGTGGTCATCCCCCTCTTCAAAGGGAGAGATACTCTAGACCCAAACTGCTACAGACCTATATCTATCCTACCCTGCCTTTCTAAGGTCTTCGAAAGCCAAGTCAACAAACAGATTACCATTTCAATGCCCACCGCAACTTCTCCGCTATGCAATCTGGTTTCAGAGCTGGTCATGGGTGCACCTCAGCCACGCTCAAGGTCCTAAACTATATCTTAACCGCCATCGATAAGAAACAATACTGTGCAGCCGTATTCATTGACCTGGCCAAGGCTTTCGACTCTGTCAATCACCACATTCTCATCGGCAGACTCGATAGCCTTGGTTTCTCAAATGATTGCCTCGCCTGGTTTACCAACTACTTCTCTGATAGAGTTCTCTCTTGTGTTGTTGTATGTGTCGAACTGCTTTGCTTTATCTTGGCCAGGTCGCAATTGTAAATGAGAACTTGTTCTCAACTTCCCTACCTAGTTAAATAAAGTTTAAATTAAATAAAAAATAAAAAATGTGTGTTAAATTTGTTATATTTGTGTTGTACCTGTTATATCTATGTTGTAATTGTATTATACTTATGCTATAACTGATTTCACTTCAAGGGGTGAACTCAATATGCTGGGCCGCTGTCACTCACCCCGACTCAGATGTCCTGTATCCTTCATTCACGTGTGGTGTTTTTAGTTCAACATGAATACTAAAAGACAAGTC
>NC_034194.2:39925093-39952593 GCF_002021735.2 Oncorhynchus kisutch
TCCTGACCACTGGGTCCTGGTTCCCTCCTCTCTTGTTCTTACCCCAGGTCAGATGTGCTGTATCTCAGTCCTGAACACTAGGTCCTGGTTCCCTCCTCTCTTGTTCTTACCCCAGGTCAGATGTGCTGTATCTCAGTCCTGACCACTGGGTCCTGGTTCCCTCCTCTCTTGTTCTTACCCCAGGTCAGATGTGCTGTATCTCAGTCCTGACCACTGGGTCCTGGTTCCCTCCTCTCTTGTTCTTACCTCAGGTCAGATGTGCTGTATCTCAGTCCTGACCACTGGGTCCTGGTTCCCTCCTCTCTTGTTCTTACCCCAGGTCAGATGTGCTGTATCTCAGTCCTGACCACTGGGTCCTGGTTCCCTCCTCTCTTGTTCTTACCTCAGGTCAGATGTGCTGTATCTCAGTCCTGACCACTGGGTTCTGGTTCCCTCCTCTCTTGTTCTTACCCCAGGTCAGATGTGCTGTATCTCAGTCCTGACCACTGGGTCCTGGTTCCCTCCTCTCTTGTTCTTACCCCAGGTCAGATGTGCTGTATCTCAGTCCTGACCACTGGGTCCTGGTTCCCTCCTCTCTTGTTCTTACCCCAGGTCAGATGTGCTGTATCTCAGTCCTGACCACTGGGTCCTGGTTCCCTCCTCTCTTGTTCTTACCCCAGGTCAGATGTGCTGTATCTCAGTCCTGACCACTGGGTTCTGGTTCCCTCCTCTCTTGTTCTTTATTAAATTGTATTTCTTAAAGGGTGTAGATCAGCTTTAATATTGCAGATAGATTGTAGCCTCCATCAATGCAATTTTCTGGATCATTTTCAATCACCCATACATTTTTTTTGTAAATATACACAGTACCAGTCAAAATATTGACCAAGGAGAGTGATGGAGCTGGTTGAGAGAATGCCAAAGAGTGTCAAAAGCTGTCATCAAGGCAAAGGGTGGCTACTTTGAAGAATCTCAAATATATTGTGATTTGTTTAACACTTTTTTGGTTACTTCATGATTCCATAAGTGTTATTACATAGTCTCCACGTCTTCACTATTATTCTGCAATGTAGATAACTGTAAGAATAAAGAAAACCCCTTGAATGAGTAGGTGTGTCCTTATTCTTATGGAATAAGGTGCCCAAAGTAAACGGCCTGCTCCTCAGTCTCAGTTGCTAATATATGCATAGTATTATTAGTATTGGATAGAAAACACTCTGACGTTTCTAAAACTGTTTGAATGAGGTCTGTGAGTATAACAGAACTCATATGGCAGGCAAAAACCTGAGGAGAAATCAAAACAGGAAGTGAGAAATCTAAGGCTGGTATGTACTCAACACAGTTCCCCTTGAAATCTGCTTGAGATATTAATGATGTTGCACTTCCTAGGGCTTCCACTAGATGTCAACCGTCTATAGACATTTGAATGAGGCTTCTACTTTGTTGTGGGACTGAATGACAGCCGAATGAATCAGGTGTCTGGCAGTCAGCCTTTTTCTGGTCACGCGCATTTTGCACATGATAGTGACCTGCGTTCCATGGCTTCTGAAGACACAAATGAATACCCCGGTTGGAACTTTATTGAAGATTAATGTTAAAAACATCCTAACAATTGATTCTGTACTTAGTTTGAAATGTTTCTTCGACCTGTAATATAACTTTTTGAAGTTCTTGTCCGACGTAACACTGACCAGAATGAGTGTTTGGATATGTATACCAAACGCGCTAACAAAAGTAGCTAATTGGACATAAATAACGGACATTATCGAACAAATCAAGCATTTATTGTGGACCTGGGATTCCTTGTAGTTCATTCTGATGAAGATCATCAAAGGTAAGGGAATATTTAGCATGTCATTTATGGTTTATGTTGACGACTACAGGCTATTTTGGCAATTTTGACTTGATTGTTCTGAGCGCTGTCTCAGATTATTGCTTTTGCTTTTTCAGTAAAGTTTTTTTAAACTCTGACACAGCGGTTGCATTAAGGACAGGTATATCTATAATTCCATGTGTACAACTTGTAATCTCATCTACATTTATGATGAGTATTTCTGTTGTATCGATGTGGCTATGCAAAATCACTGGATGTTTTTGGAACTAGTGAATGTAAAGCGCCAATGTAAACTCAGATTTTTTTAGATAAATATGAACTTTATCAAACAAAACATACATGTATTGTGTAACATGAAGTCCTACGAGTGTCATCTGATGAAGATCATCAAAGGTTAGTGATTCATTTTATCTCCATTTGTGGTTTTTGTGACTCCTCTCTTTGGCTGGAAAAATGGCTGTGTTTTATTGTGACAAGGTGCTGACCTAACATAATCGTTTGTGGTGCTTTCGCTGTAAAGCCTATTTGAAATCGGACACTGTGTTGGGATTAACAACAAGATTACATTTTAAACGGTATAAGAAACATGTATGTTTGAGGAATTTTAATTATGAGATTTCTGTTGTTTTGAATTTGGCGCCCTGCACTTTCAGTGGCTGTTGTCATATAAATCCCGGTAACGGGATTGCAGCCAAAAAAGCTTTTAAAGGAGTTCCCACATATGCTGAGCACTTATTGACTACTTTTCCTTCACTCTGCGGTCCAACTCATCCCAAACCATCTCAATTGGGTTGAGGTCGGGTGATTGTAGAGGCCAGGTCATCTGATGCAGCACACCACTCTCCTTCTTGGTCAAATTAGCCCTTACATAGCCTGGAGGTGTGTTTGGTCATCGTCCTGTTAAAAAACAAATGATAGTCCCACTAAGCGAAAACCAGATGGGATGGCGTATCACTGCAGAATGCTGGTTGGTTAAGTGTGCATTGAACTATAAATACATCACTGATAGTGTTACCAGCAAAGCACTCCGACACATCACACCTCCTCCTCCATGCTTCATGGTGGGAACCACACATGCAGAGATCATCCGTTCATCTACACTGCGTCTCACAAGGAAATGGCGGTTGGAACCAAAAATCTCACATTTGAATAGATTTCCACCAGTCTAATGTCCATTGCTCGTGTTTCTTGGCCAAAGCAAGTCTCTTCTTATTGGTGTCCTTTAGTAGTGTTTTCTTTCGCAGCAATTTGACCATGAAGACCTGATTCATGTAGTCTCCTCTGAACGGTTGACGTTGAGATGTGTCTGTTACTTATACTCTGTGAAACATTTATTTGGGCTGTAATCTGAGGCTGGTAACTCTAATGAACTTATCCTCAGCAGTAGAGGGAACTCTTCCCTTCCTGTGTCAGTCCTCATGGGAGCCAGTATCATCATAGCGCTTGATGGGTTTTGCAACTGCATTTGAGGAAACTTTCACATTTCACGAAAATTTTCAGATCGACTGACCTTCATGTCTTAAAGTAATGATGGACTGTCGTTTCTCTTTGCTTATTTGAGATGTTCTTGCCATAATATGGACTTGGGTCTTTTACCAAATAGGGCTATCTTCTGGATAGCACCCCTACCTTGTCACAACACAACTAATTGTCTCAAACACATTAAGGAAAGAAATTCCACATATTAACTTTTAACAAGGCACACTTGTTAATTGAAATGCATTCCAGGTGACTACCTCATGAAGCTGGTTGAGAGAATGCCAAGAGTGTGCAAAGCTGTCATCAAGGCAAAGCGTGGCTACTTTGAAGAATCTAAAATATATGTTGATTTGTTTAACACTTTTTTTTGGTTACTACCTGATTCCATGTGGTATTTCATAGTTTCGATGTCTTCACTATTATTCTACAATGTAGAAAGTAGTAAAAACAAAAACTTGAATGAGTAGGTGTGTCCAAACTTTTGAAGGGTACTGTACAAGCTAACTACAGTTCAGCCAGGGACAGCAGACAGCGTTGAAACAACATCTACCCGTTGGTCTCAAACCACTCTTAAAGGGACCATTATTTAGCTTTTCTCCACAGCATTTCATACAGTGATACAGAGTAAATAGCTTCCTCCCTTCATTCTGAAGGAACACGCCCGGATGTGCATCCCAAATGGCACCCTATTCCCTATGTAGTGCACTACTTTCTGATTGACCAGTTGACCAGTAACTCACCCAGACCAGGCATAGATGGCCAGACCAAACCAGGGAGACTCAGAGGAGGTTGTCGTCTTGAGAAGCACAATCATCTCCATCCCTCCCTCATAGCACGCCTGAGTAGCAGAGTACAGACATTGAGATCAGAGGAATAACTAGTGTGTGTGTGTGTGTGTGTGTGTGTGTATGTGTATGTGTGTATTCCTACCTTACAAGTGTAGATACGGTTGTCATACTGAGCAGAGTAGCGACAGCGGTGTTTAGCCTCGTGGTCCACTTCCTCCTTCAGGTGGTTCATACTGTTCTTACAGCCAGACCAGTACAGGAAGAACAGTATGAACCACCTGAAGGAGGAAGTGGACCTGACAGGAAGAACAGTATGAACCACCTGAAGGAGGAAGTGGACCTGACAGGAAGAACAGTATGAACCACCTGAAGGAGGAAGTGGACCTGACAGGAAGAACAGTATGAACCACCTGAAGGAGGAAGTGGACCTGACAGGAAGAACATTATGAACCACCTGAAGGAGGAAGTGGACCTGACAGGAAGAACAGTATGAACCACCTGAAGGAGGAAGTGGACCTGACAGGAAGAACAGTATGAACCACCTGAAGGAGGAAGTGGACCTGACAGGAAGAACAGTATGAACCACCTGAAGGAGGAATTGGACCTGACAGGAAGAACAGTATGAACCACCTGAAGGAGGAAGTGGACCTGACAGGAAGAACAGTATGAACCACATTGAGGAGAATAGTAGCAGATAGTAGCAGTACACACATAACAGAATATATATATATATTTTTTTCTCCCTCTACTTACAATCATCAAGACTGTCTTCCTTTCTCTCTCTCTCTCTCTCTCTCTCTCTCTCTCTCTCTCTCTCTCTCTCTCTCTCTCTCTCTCTCTCTCTCTCTCTCTCTCTCTCTCTCTCTCTCTCTCTCTCTCTCTCTCTCTCTCTCTCTCTCTCTCTCTCTCTCTCTCTCTCTCTCTCTCTCTCTCTCTCTCTCTCTCTCTCTCTCTCTCTCTCTCTCTCTCTCTCTCTCTCTCTCTCTCTCTCTCTCTCTCTCTCTCTCTCTCTCTCTCTCTCTCTCTCTCTCTCTCTCTCTGCCAGAGAGAGGGCTAGTGGGATCCCTGATGCTTCACAATGAAATAATCTTTAATTAAATTATCTAGGGCACACTGACTCTATACATCTATAACACTGAATATATAACTTTATTTATTTATATATATATATATATATATATAAATCTGCGTATTCCTCCAAAGCTCAGTTGTCCTGAGTCTGCACAACTCTGCCAGGACCTAGGATCAAGGGAGACACTCAAGTGTTTTAGTACTATATCTCTTGACACAATGATGAAAATAATCATGGCCTCTAAACCTTCAAGCTGCATACTGGACCCATTTCCAACTAAACTACTGAAAGAGCTGCTTCCTGTGCTTGGCCCTCCTATGTTGAACATAATAAACGGCTCTCTATCCACCGGATGTGTACCAAACTCACTAAAAGTTGCAGTAATAAAGCCTCTCTTGAAAAAGCCAAACCTTGACCCAGAAAATATAAAAATGATCGGCCTATATCGAATCTTCCATTCCTCTCAAAATACAATTTAAAAGCTGTTGCGCAGCAACTCACTGCCTTCCTGAAGACAAACAATGTATACGAAATGCTTCAGTCTGGATTTAGACCCCATCATAGCCCTGAGACGGCACTTGTGAAGGTAGTACATTTTTAACTGTGTCAGACCAAGGCTCTGCATCTGTCCTCGTGCTCCTAGCCCTTACTGCTGCTTTTGATACCATCAACACATTCTTTTGGAGAGATTGGACATCCAAATCGGTCTACACGGACAAGTTCTGGCCTGGTTTAGACCTTATCTGTCAGAAAGATTACAAATGTTAACTTTCACTGCTATGCGGACGACACACCGCTGTACATTTCGATGAAACATGGTGAAGTCCCAAAATTGCCCTCCCTGGAAGCCTGTGTTTCAGACATAAGGAAGAGGAGGGCGGCAAATGTTTGACTTGTAACTCTGAAAAAACAGAGATGCTTGTTCTAGGTCCCAAGAGAGAGATCTTCTGTTGGATCTGACAATTAATCTTGATGGTTGTACAGTCAACTCAAATAAAACTGTGATGGACCTCGGTGTTACTCTGGACCCTGATCTCTCTTTTGATGAACATATCAAGAATATTTCAAGGACAGATTTTTTTCGTAACATTGCAAAAATCAGAAACTTTATGTCCAAAAATTATGCAAAAAAATTTACCCATGCTTTTGTCACTTCTAGATTAGACTACTGCAATGCTCTACTTTCCAGCTACCAGGATAAAGCACTAAATAAACTTCAGTTAGTGCTAAACACAGCTGCTAGAATCTTGACTAGAACCCCAAAATGTGATCATATTACTCCAGTGCTAGCCTCTCTACACTTGCTTCCTGTTAAGGCAAGGGCTGATTTCAAGGTGTTACTGCTGACCTACAGCTGAGACAGATACTGGAGCAGGTGAAGAACTAACCCACAGAACTAACCCCCAGCTTAGACAGATACTGGATCAGGTGAAGAACTAACCCACAGCTGAGACAGATAGTGGATCAGGTGAAGAACTAACCCACAGCTGAGACAGATACTGGAGCAGGTGAAGAACTAACCCACAGCTGAGACAGATACTGGATCAGGTGAAGAACTAACCCACAGCTGAGACAGATACTGGAGCAGGTGAAGAACTAACCCACAGCTGAGACAGATACTGGAGCAGGTGAAGAACTAACCCACAGCTGAGACAGATACTGGAGCAGGTGAAGAACTAACTCACAGCTGAGACAGATACTGGATCAGGTGAAGAACTAACCCACAGCTGTGACAGATCCTGGAACAGGTGAAGTATTCATCAAGGAAGAAAGAGTTACTGGCCAGGTGCTCTTCTGGGATATCCCCACTGAAACATTCACTCAGGGCCTATTCATTGCTTACACACACACACACACCAACCTGCAGGGCTCTGTATATGACGCTTGCGGAACGTGGTGAGCGAGTAGTGTTGTTATCTAACTGTTGCTCCAGGCTCTACAGAAGACCACTAAAATCTGTCGGGGGTGTTGTAGGTTCGAGTCCCGCGATACTGGATGGAGCTGAAGGCCTCGGGAAACATACCCAACTTCCTGAAACGCTCCTGGAGCAGACGCTCTGCAGACTCTGATGGGTTGTCTGGAGAGAGGGGGAGCGAGATGTAGAGGAGAGAGGGAGAAAGAGATGTAGAGGGGAGAGGGGAAGAGAGAGAGAGAGAGAGAGAGATGTAGAGGAGAGATGTAGAGAAGAGAGGGAGAAAGAGATGTAGAGGGGAGAGGGGAAGAGAGAGAGAGCGAGAGATGTAGAGGAGAGAGAGAGAGAGATGTAGAGGAGAGAGAGAGATAGATAGATAGAGAAAGATGTAGAAAGAGATGTAGAGGAGAGAGAGAGATAGATAGATAGAGAAAGATGTAGAGGAGAGAGAGAGAGAGAGAGAGAGAGAGAGAGAGAGAAGAGAGGGAGAAAGATGTAGAGGAGAGAGGGGAAGAGAGAGACAGAGAGAAAGATGTAGAGGAGAGAGAGAGAGAGAGTGAGAGAGAGAGAGAAGAGAGGGAGAAAGATGTAGAGGAGAGAGAGAGAGTGAGAGAGAGAGAGAGAGTGAGAGAGACAGAGACAGAGACAGAGAGAGAGAGAGAGAGAGAGAAGTGGATGAAGAGGAGAAAAGAGGGGAAGACAGTCTTGATGTTAGAGAGTGATGATTGTAAGTAGAGGTGAATGGACTAGGCTATGACAAGTTATTTCCACTTTCTAAACTGAAAACTGAATTGAGGGCAATCCTGCTATGGCCTCTATCAATTCAATTCAATTCAAGGGCTTTATTGGCATGGGAAACATGTGTTAACATTGCCAAAGCAAGTGAGGTAGACAACATACAAAGTGAATATATAAAGTGAAAAACAACAAAAATTAACAGTAAACATTACACATACAGAAGTTTCAAAACAGTAAAGACATTACAAATGTCATATTATATATATATATACAGTGTTCTAACAATGTACAAATGGCTAAAGGACACAAGATAAAATAAATAAGCATAAATATGGGTTGTATTTACAATGGTGTTTGTTCTTCACTGGTTGCCCTTTTCTCGTGGCAACAGGTCACAAATCTTGCTGCTGTGATGGCACACTGTGGTATTTCACCCAGTAGATATGGGAGTTTTTCAAAATTGGATTTGTTTTCGAATTCTTTGTGGATCTGTGTAATCTGAGGGAAATATGTCTCTCTAATATGGTCATACATTGGGCAGGAGGTTAGGAAGTGCAGCTCAGTTTCCACCTCATTTTGTGGGCAGTGAGCACATAGCCTGTCTTCTCTTGAGAGCCATGTCTGCCTACGGCGGCCTTTCTCAATAGCAAGGCTATGCTCACTGAGTCTGTACATAGTCAAGGCTTTCCTTAATTTTGGGTCAGTCACAGTGGTCAGGTATTCTGCCGCTGTGTACTCTCTGTGTAGGGCCAAATAGCATTCTAGTTTGCTCAGTTTTTTTGTTAATTCTTTCCAATGTGTTAAGTAGTTATCTTTTTGTTTTCTCATGATTTGGTTGGGTCTAATTGTGCTGCTGTCCTATCTCTGTCTCAACCCCTGACCCCCAACCTGAACCCAGCTGTTTGTCTGTCTCAACCCCTGACCCTGTCCCCCAACCTGAACCCAGCTGTTTGTCTGTCTCAACCCCTGACCCTGTCCCACAACCTGAACCCAGCTGTTTGTCTGTCTGACCCTGTCCCACAACCTGAACCCAGCTGTTTGTCTGTCTGACCTCTGACCCTGTCCCCCAACCTGAACCCAGCTGTTTGTCTGTCTGACCTCTGACCCTGTCCCCCAACCTGAACCCAGCTGTTTGTCTGTCTGACCTCTGACCCTGTCCCCCAACCTGAACCTAGCTGTTTGTCTGTCTGACCCCTGACCCTGTCCCCCAACCTGAACCCAGCTGTTTGTCTGACCCTGTCCCCCAACCTGAACCCAGCTGTTTGTCTGTCTGACCCCTGACCCTGTCCCCCAACCTGAACCCAGCTGTTTGTCTGACCCTGTCCCCCAACCTGAACCCAGCTGTTTGTGTTCTTGTCAACTTCATTGACATGACAGCACAAACAGACTGGCACTCAGGCTAAGCCAACCAGAAGCACCTACCTGAGCCCAGTAGCTTGGTGTGGACCGTCTCATGGAAGATAATAAGAGCTGGTCCCAGAGTGGACAGAGGGACGTCCAGGCCACACCGGGCCGTAGTGGCCTTCAGCTCCCCGGTGAAGTGCTTCAGATAGGCTTCCGAAGCATCACCTAGGAACTTGAACAGGTCGTCGTGGAGACGGTCGGCATGGGTACGGTAGATAACGAGGTCGGAGACGGCAAGGACTTTGAGGAGCAGCCGGGTACGCTGGCCCTGATTGGATCCTAGGTGGGAACCGAGGAAGGTGAAGTGTTAGTAGATGTCTGCTGACTGGTTAGTGCTCCCAATGTGGTCATCATCAAAAGCCTTTAGGCATTCCCCTCGACAGACAGCCAGCATTCCCCTTGACAGACAGCCAGCATTCCCCTCGACAGACAGCCAGCATTCCCCTCGACAGACAGCCAGCATTCCCCTCGACAGACAGCCAGCATTCCCATCGACAGACAGCCAGCATTCCCCTCGACAGACAGCCAGCATTCCCCTCGACAGACAGCCAGCATTCCCCTCGACAGACAGCCAGCATTCCCCTCGACAGACAGCCAGCATTCCCCTCGGCAGACAGCCAGCATTCCCCTCGACAGACAGCCAGCTTTCCCATCGACAGACAGCCAGCATTCCCCTCGACAGACAGCCAGCATTCCCCTCGACAGACAGACAGATGGCATTCCCCTCGACAGACAGATGACATTCCCCACAACAGACAAACAGCATTCCCCTCGACAGACAGACAGCATTCCCCACAACAGACAAACAGCATTCCCCTCGACAGACAGACAGCATTCCCCACAACAGACAGACGGCATTCCCCTCGACAGACAGCATTCCCTTCGACAGACAGACAGCATTCCCCTCGACAGACAGACAGCATTCCCCTCGACAGACAGACACCATTCCCCTCGACAGACAGACAGCATTCCCCTCGACAGACAGACAGCATTCCCCTCGACAGACAGACAGCATTCCCCTCGACAGACAGACACCATTCCCCTCGACAGACAGCATTCCCCTTGACAGACAGACAGCATTCCCCTCGACAGACAGACACCATTCCCCTCGACAGACAGACAGCATTCCCCTTGACAGACAGCATTCCCCACGACAGACGGCATTCCCCTCGAAAGACAGACAGCATTCCCTTAGACAGACAGCATTCCCCGACAGACAGACACCATTCCCCTCGACAGACAGACAGCATTCCCCGACAGACAGACACCATTCCCCTCGACAGACAGACAGACAGACAGCATTCCCCGACAGACAGACACCATTCCCCTCGACAGACAGACACCATTCCCCTCGACAGACAGACACCATTCCCCTCGACAGACAGCATTCCCCTCGACAGACAGACAGACAGCATTCCCCACGACAGACGGCATTCCCCTCGACAGACAGACAGCATTCCCTTCCCTTCGACAGACAGAAAGCATTCTGACAGACAGACACCATTCCCCTCGACAGACAGAGAGACAGCATTCCCCTCGACAGACAGACAGCATTCCCTCAACAGACAGACAGAATTCCCCTCAGACAGACAAGTGATACTCTAGCCTAGTCTTTTGCTACAACAAGGTTTTGACCAATCAGATGTCAGTCGAAGCCTTGCTGTTGTTTCTAGCTACCATCAGTGTATGTCCAGCTCCAGCTTCACATTTAGTCATGTTTAACTCTGTACCTGCCCCCAGCGGTCCCTCTGTGTCGATCACCACAACCCTGTGGATGGGGTCCATGGCAGCCCAGACCCCCACGGTGCAGGACTTCTGGGTGGGGGATGTCTGGATCACCTCTCGCCCCAGGAAGAAGGTGTGATTCAGGGTGTGGGACTTCCCCTCCCCCATGTTTCCAAAGGTAGACACGACCTTGAGGAGTTCCTCTAGCCTGCAGTCCAGCCGGCTCACAAAGTCTTCCTCGTCCTTTAACTAGAGATTCAATACAACAGAGGTCAGTCTGTGGTGAAGTACTTTCCTCAACCAAACAGAGTATCGGTCTAGCCTGGTCTCAGATCTGTTGTCTCCTTCTATAGCCTGGTCCCAGATCTGTTGTCTCCTTCTATAGCCTGGTCCCAGATCTGTTGTCTCCTTCTATAGCCTGGTCTCAGATCTGTTGTCTCCTTCTATAGCCTGGTCCCAGATCTGTTGTCTCCTTCTATAGCCTGGTCCCAGATCTGTTGTCTCCTTCTATAGCCTGGTCCCAGATCTGTTGTCTACTTCTATAGCCTGGTCCCAGATCTGTTGTCTCCTTCTATAGCCTGGTCCCAGATCTGTTGTCTACTTCTATAGCCTGGTCCCAGATCTGTTTGTGCGCTTGCCAGCTCCATTGTTTATTGACATGTCAATGACTAACAAGGAGTTGGCATGATTGCACAAAGATGGACACTCACACGATTATTGGTCTTCTTAACCAATATTTTCTTGTACAGCCGGCAGTCCTCCAATCTGATTCGAAGAATGATTATTTAAGATATTTATCCTTGGCGTTTCATACAGATTGTCAAATTGCAAACTGCCTTTTACCCATCATCCAATCTTTTCAGATATACACAAGTTCCTAGTGATTAGTGTCTACAGTGAGGGGGTTGATTAGAGTCTACAGTGAGGGGGTTGACTAGTGTCTACAGTGAGGGGGTTGATTAGAGTCTACAGTGAGGGGGTTGATTAGAGTCTACAGTGAGGGGGTTGATTAGAGTCTACAGTGAGGGGGTTGACTAGTGTCTACAGTGAGGGGGTTGATTAGAGTCTACAGTGAGGGGGTTGATTAGAGTCTACAGTGAGGGGGTTGATTAGAGTCTACAGTGAGGGGGTTGATTAGAGTCTACAGTGAGGGGGTTGACTAGTGTCTACAGTGAGGGGGTTGATTAGAGTCTACAGTGAGGGGGTTGACTAGAGTCTACAGTGAGGGGGTTGACTAGTGTCTACAGTGAGGGGGTTGATTAGAGTCTACAGTGAGGGGGTTGAGTATGACTCTGTGGGGCCTGGTCAAAAATAAGTACACTATAAATGGAACAGGGTGCCATTTGGAATGCATTCAAGCACACAATATGGCATCTCCTCCTTCTCATCCACCAGTAAGAAGCTGCACACCTTTCTCCAGTTTTGCTTTCAGGGCCTCCATCCCCAGCCTCCAGGCTACTATCCTGGGCTTTCACCGGAGGAGTGTAGAGGGTCACAGGGTGCTTCCTCTTGTTCACCCCGCGGTGGCTCCGCTTCTGGCAGTCCAAACAGAGGTTACCCTTACAGCCCTGGCAGCGCACCACTGCCCTCAGCCTGCCCCTGTTCACTCCAAAGCCGCGGTTGTCCCCTTTACAGGAGTCACAGAAAGGGACGTGTCCTGTGGCGATGCGGACCCTGTCATGGTTACTCATGCGTTCCTGACGATGGAGCTCTAGCTCGCGGAGGACGCAGTGCAGGCTGCCGCATTCGAAGGTGGTGTCGTCTGAGCCGCCGCAGGCGTAGCTCTCCTGACACACCAAGATGGTGTTGATCCCTTTATCTACAGACGGACCTTGACCACTCATAATTAACACTTCGGTGTGGTACTGCTAACAAGTGCGCCTTTATGCCTATAATCTGTGCCTGAGGAACTGTTGCTGAAGAGTCGAAAACTACACTTGGGATAACGATACAGACTGATGTAGAATATGTTTATGGCTATAGTCTATAAGGTGTTAAAATATTTAAATGTTTTCTTCTTGAGGACGTTATGGTAGTAGTGCCTCTTCTATACTCCCCAAAAAACACTTCAATTTTCAAAAATGAACTGTGACAGATCACTTTGACATCAAATTACAGATCTGTCTGTGTGTCAGCAAAACAATCATAACGATTTCCTACATATACGTCCAGACATGCAACTAGCACCACCTGCAAGCAATCGATAGCTATCAACCACCAATAACATTGGCATTAGCTAACGTTAGATAGCTTAATGTTTGTTTAGCTGCTGTTGTTGTTGGCTAAGCGACTTTGAGAGTAGAAATTGACAACCGTGACTGTGCAAAAACAACAAATCTGCATATATATATAAATATATATAAATATATAAAGAAAACACTAACATATTTGTCAGTTACTCCACATCAACTGAAACGACCCATTTCTCAAGAACCAACCCATCAACAAAAGCCTTTATCAAGCCAAAAATATGGACCTAGCTTAGTTTGCCAAGATATTTCCTAACCTAAACGTTTTTTCACCTTCTACACACAAAACAACGCAATACTCTTTTAATAAACAAACATGGTATGCAATGTCAATCACAAAGATACCGTTGTGTATACATATATCTCTCTTATAAGGATAATTTCGCTAGATGTTGTTCACAGTTTCATCAGCTGATCGGCTTGTTATCATCCAGATGTCAAACGTTATGTACCGTGAAGCATTCTGGGAAATGTAGTTGTTGTTTTTGAATAGCTTACTTTCCCCACAATGCACCTCAAAGTTTGTAGCTTGCCAGTTCGGTCAAAGAGGTTTTCTCATCGATGTTGACCTAGTTTTGTGCAATTAATAGTCAATATTGAGAGGAAGTGCATTTCCGGATTCACGTATTTGCTGGCTTTGAAGTAAACTAGTAACTTAGCGTAGGCAAATATGTTAGTTATTGTTAATTGTTTTTAAATTGTTTATTCAGTCTCCATATTGTTAGCTATAAGCTAGTAAGCTGTCTTCTCACTGGAGACGTTAGAGCTAGCCTACATTAGTTAGACGATAGCTAACGTTAGCTAGACATCACTCCAGTTCCAGCTATTGATATTCAGTCATCTAGAGTTTATGCAGAACGGTGACCAGCATTACAGCATGGAAGATGAAACCTACACGGACATCGACGGCAAGGCCATCTCTCTGGAGTGTCAAAGTCACTCGGGTTTCTGCAGGGAGTTCACGGTTAGCTCGGCTAAAGTCTCCATAGGCAGAGTGATGGCTTACACTTGCGCCGTCTGGCTATCGGCCTACATCATATTCTTCGTCACTGAGGTAAGGAGACTAGGGTTTAGTCCCAAATGGCACCCTATTCGCTATACAGTCTAATAGTTTAGACCATGGCACCTGCGTCACTGGTCAACAATCCAGTTCCCGGGAAGCTACTGGGTGTGCAGGATTTTGTTCCAGCCCGACACTAACACATCTGATTCAACCAACTGCTCAGCAGGTGTTGTGTGGTTGTATCGGTGGTGTTAGTGCAGGTCTAGAACAAAAGCGTGCTCCTATAGCGCTTTAGGGCCAGTGTCGTTTAACCCACTAAACTAGATAAATCATTTAATAATATAGCTAAGTATTGTTGTTGTTGTTGTTCAATGCCATTCTCTTCATCTCTCTCCAGAACACAGCCGTTCTCTCCAGTGCCATAATCATCACCCTGGTCGGTATGATGGTTCACATCCACTTTGTGAAGGTGGACCATGAGACGCTGCTCATCATTGGTTCTCTGGGTGTCCAGGTGTCTTCTAGCTACGCCTCCGGCAGGGAGTCTACAGACTTCATAGAGATGGGCAAGATCAAAGACATAGTAATTAATGAAGCTATTCACATGGTGAGGAAAATCAAAGACATGGTAATTAATGAAGCTATTCACATGGTGAGGAAAATCAAAGACATAGTAATTAATGAAGCTATTCACATGGTGAGGAAATAGAAGGATACTGAGCTGATGAAGGTACATTTCCACAGTTGATTTGATCGTCACTAAAGGCATTGACTGCTTCTCGTTCAGATGAAGTTCGATGGATCCTGCTATAACTTATCTGATGATCGTAGGACAGTGAAAAATGCATGACTGAAAGTCGCTTTGGATAAAATAGTCTGATAAATGGTATATACAGTATTATTATATAGTATCTTATGATGTTTTTTTTTTCTTCAGCAAACAGTCATCTACTATCTTTGCATCCTCTTGAAGGACCCCTCAGATCCAGAGGCAGTGTCTAGCGTGGTCCCGCTGTTTCAGGTGAGCTTCGGGGATCATTATGGATCTAACATACTGTTTAAAATGCATGTCTGTATCTAAATCAAATCAAGATTTATTTATACATCACATTTCGGACATGTGAAATTTCCTGTGTTCTTCACATGAAAAAGAAAATAATAATAAAACCTTTGGATCTGATGAAGCCTAACCCTGTGTGTTGAAGCCTAACCCTGTGTGTTGAAGCCTAACCCTGTGTGTTGAAGCCTAACCCTGTGGGTTGAAGGCTAACCCTGTGTGTTGAAGGCCTAACCCTGTGTGTTGAAGCCTAACCCTGTGTGTTGAAGCCTAACCCTGTGTGTTGAAGCCTAACCCTGTGTGTTGAAGCCTAACCCTGTGGTGTTGAAGCCTAACCCTGTGTGTTGAAGCCTAACCCTGTGTGTTGAAGCCTAACCCTGTGTGTTGAAGCCTAACCCTGTGTGTTGAAGCCTAACCCTGTGTGTTGAAGCCTAACCCTGTGTGTTGAAGCCTAACCCTGTGTGTTGAAGCCTAACCCTGTGTGTTGAAGCCTAACCCTGTTGTTGAAGCCTAACCCTGTGTGTTGAAGCCTAACCCTGTGTGTTGAAGCCTAACCCTGTGTGTTGAAGCCTAACCCTGTGTGTTGAAGCCTAACCCTGTGTGTTGAAGCCTACCCTGTGTGTTGAAGCCTAACCCTGTGTGTTGAGTGTGTTGAAGCCTAACCCTGGTGGTGGTTGAAGGCCTAACCCTGTGTGTTTGAAGGCCTACACCCGTGTGTGTGAGAAGCCTAACCCTGTGTGTTGAAGCCTAACCCTGTGTGTTGAAGCCTAACCCTGTGTGTTGCCAGCCTACCCTGTGTGTTTTGAAGCCTAACCCTGTGTGTTGAAGCCTACCCTGTGTGTTGACAAGCCTAACACTGTGTGTTGAAGCCTAACCCTGTGTGTTGAATGCCTACCCTGTGTGTTGAAGCCCTAACCCTGTGTGTTGAAGCCCACCTTAAGCCCACCTGTGTGTTGAAGCCTAACCCTGTGTGTTGAAGCCTAACCATGTGTGTTTGAAGCCTAACCCTGTGGGTTGAAGCCTAACCCTGTGTGTTGAAGCCTAACCCTGTGTGTTGAAGCCTAACCCTGTGTGTTGAAGCCTAACCCGTGTGTTGAAGCCTAACCCTGTGTGTGAAGCCTAACCCTGTGTGTTGAAGCCTACCCTGTGTGTTGAAGCCTAACCCTGTGTGTTGAAGCCTAACCCTGTGTGTTGAAGCCTAACCCTGTGTGTTGAAGCCTAACCCTGTGTGTTGAAGCCTAACCCTGTGTGTTGAAGCCTAACCCTGTGTGTTGAAGCCTAACCCTGTGTGGTTGAAGCCTAACCCTGTGTGTGAAGCCTAACCCTGTGTGTTGAAGCCTAACCCTGTGTGTTGAAGCCTAACCCTGGTGTGTTGAAGCCTAACCCTGTGTGTTGAAGCCCAACCTGTGTGTTGAAGCCCAACCCTGTTGTGTTGAGCCCAACCTGTGTGTTGAAGCCCAACCCTGTGTGTTGAAGCCCAACCCTGTGTGTTGAAGCCCAACCCCTGTGTGTTGAAGCCTAACCCTGTGTGTTGAAGCCTAACCCTGTGTGTTGAAGCCTAACCCTGTGTGTTGAAGCCTAACCCTGTGTGTTGAAGCCTAACCCTGTGTGTTGAAGCCTAACCCTGTGTGTTGAAGCCTAACCCTGTGTGTTGAAGCCTAACCCTGTGTGTTGAAGCCTAACCCTGTGTGTTGAAGCCTAACCCTGTGTGTTGAAGCCTAACCCTGTGTGTTGAAGCCTAACCCTGTGTGTTGAAGCCTAACCCTGTGTGTTGAAGCCTAACCCTGTGTGTTGAAGCCTAACCCTGTGTGTTGAAGCCTAACCCTGTGTGTTGAAGCCTAACCCTGTGTGTTGAAGCCTAACCCTGTGTGTTGAAGCCTAACCCTGTGTGTTGAAGCCTAACCCTGTGTGTTGAAGCCTAACCCTGTGTGTTGAAGCCCAACCCTGTGTGTTGAAGCCCAACCCTGTGTGTTGAAGCCCAACCCTGTGTGTTGAAGCCCAACCCTGTGTGTTGAAGCCTAACCCTGTGTGTTGAAGCCTAACCCTGTGTGTTGAAGCCTAACCCTGTGTGTTGAAGCCTAACCCTGTGTGTTGAAGCCTAACCCTGTGTGTTGAAGCCTAACCCTGTGTGTTGAAGCCTAACCCTGTGTGTTGAAGCCTAACCCTGTGTTTGAAGCCTAACCCTGTGTGTTGAAGCCTAACCCTGTGTGTTGAAGGCTAACCCTGTGTGTTGAAGCCTAACCCTGTGTTTGAAGCCTAACCCTGTGTGTTGAAGCCTAACCCTGTGTGGTTGAAGCCTAACCCTGTGTGTTTGAAGCCTAACCCTGTGTGTTGAAGCCTAACCCTGTGTGTTGAAGCCTAACCCTGTGTGTTGAAGGCCTAACCCTGTGTGTTGAAGCCTAACCCTGTGTGTTGAAGCCTAACCCTGTGTGTTGAAGACTAACCCTGTGTGTTGAAGGCTAACCCTGTGTGTGAAGCCTAACCCTGTGTGTTGAAGCCTAACCCTGTGTGTTGAAGGCTAACCCTGTGTGTTGAAGCCTTTCTGACCTCTACATTCACCTGTCTGATTATAATTGACCTTTTCATTCCTCTTTCAGAGCTCAAAACCAAGGCTGAACTGCCTGGTCAAAGTGTACAAGAGCTGCCAGGAGATTCTAGCTAAGTGCTGATGGTGACGATGTAATTTGGTAAACCGTCTGGGTGAACCACACTGACGTCATGTTGGAAAAGCACAGTCGCTGACATCACTGCATACCGACGCTTCAAACTACTGACTTCACCGCATACCAAGTCATGCAACATGTTTTGAATGTTTCTCTGATTGTGTTAACATTTCCCAATGGAAAGAAAAACTGATGATACACCTATTATTGTTTTATCTACTTTTGTCTTTTTTTGAAAAAATTATTTTCAGGTCATTTTCCACACGCCAGTTTTTAGTAATGCAAGACAAGATCCATTAGGTCATCCCACTAAAATATACTATACTCTTAAGATTCTCAGTAAGAGAGTAGTTTATGAATGTAAGTCCTTATTTAGTGTTACCTAATGTTGTTATTTACTTCTATGTCTTAGAATCTACTTGGAACAGTGTTTACCTGGAACTATGTCCCTACTTGATAAGCTCGATAACTTTAAGGATTTCCTGTTGCAACTATGAATTTAGAAATAACCTCTTTTTTTTTTTTTTCTCCTTAGATGCACATTTTTATATTATTATATATTTACAAATATTGTATTCCATTTGAAGAGTTAATAGTATTTATCATGTAATTTAAATCATAATTTGTTCTTAAAACTGACTTGCCAAGTTAAATAAATAGAAATATTTTAAAAAATGTGCTCTCACTAGCTGCTATTCTTTCCATCGCCAGTAGAGGGCAGGACCTACCACCTTTAACTCGAAACAGAACCATGTCCACCTGCCGCCATTGCTGTCGGCTAATGGGGATCCTACTGCTGCCATTATTTACTTGGACAGCCGGCAGTCCTGCAATAAGTTCAGCAAAATACCAATCGTAAAATCAGATTTTTAAACTTAACCCTATCCTTAAACGCACTTCTTATCTTATACCTAACCCTATATTTTTAAGACCCAAAAGCTATTTTTGGTTTGTTTCTGACATAGTGGCCTACAGCCAAATTATGCAGACGGTTGATAAAGAAAAATATTAAAGATGAGCCTGAACCCAGCTGATCTAGACAGACACTGTGTTATGTGGTCTAGATCTTCCATAACGGGGTCAATACGGACCACAGGTATCATATAAACACACTTAAGACATGGAAGAATGCATAGAATTGCAGGAAATTAGCTTTAAAACAGCTACAAAATATATCTGCCCCATGCAAAATGTGTAGAATTGTCGGGGAAATTAGCTTTAAAAATGCAACATTTGCTCTCCGCCAACAATAGGGGTGGGAACATTTAGGGCTGGCATAGGTTGTGATGTGGGTTTGTTACTACGCCGAAAAATGATCCAGTCGGACTAAAAGTAGTTGGTTTTAAATATACATATACTACCGGTCAAAAGTTTGGACACACCTACTACTCATTCCAGGGTTTTTCTTTTATTTGTACTATGTTCTACATTGTAGAATAATAGTGAAGACATCACAACTATGAACTAACTCATACGGAATCATGTAGTAACCAAAAAAGTGGTAAACAAATCTAAATATATTTTAGTTTTGAGATTCTTCAAATAGCCGCCCTTTGCCTTGATGACAGCTTTGCACACTCTTGGTATTCTCTCAACTAGCTTCACCTGGAATGATTTTCCAACAGTCTTGAAGGAGTTCCCACATATGCTGAGCACTTGTTGGCTGCTTTTCCTTCCCACTGCGGTCCAACTCATCCCAAAACATCTAAATTTGGTTGAGGTCGGGGGATTGTGGAGGCCAGGTCATCTGATGCAGCACTCCATCGCTCTCCCTCTTGGTGTTGAATGCTGAGCTATAGTCGATGAACAGCATTTTTACAAAGGTAATCCTCTTGTCCAGGATATGGCTGTGTGCAGTGCAGTGGCGATTGCATCATCTGTGGATCTATTGGGACGGTAAGGAAACTGAAGTGGGTCTAGGGTAACAAGTAAGGTAGAGGTGATATGATCCTTGACGGGTCTCTCAAAGCACTTTATGATGACAGGAGTTAGTCAGGGAGAAAGTCATTTAGTTGAGTTACCCTTGCCTTATTGGGTACAGAAACAGTTGTGGCCGTCTTGAAGCATGTGGGGACAACAGACTGGGTTATGGAAGAGATTGAATATGTCCGTAAACACAACAGCCAGCTGGTCTGCGCATGCTCTGAGGCCGCGGCTAGGGATGCTCTCTGGGCCAGCAGCCTGGCAAGGGTTACCACGCTTAAATGTCTTTCGTCGGCCACGGAGACGGAGAGCTCACAGTTCTTGTTAGTGGGCCGTGTCGATGGCACTGTGTTATCCTCAAAGCGGGCGAAGAAGGTGTTTAGCTTGTCCGGAAGCGTGACGTTGTGTCCGTGATGTGGCTGGTTTTCTTTTTATAGCCTGTGATTGTCTGTAGACCCTGTCACATATGTCTCGTGTCTGAGCCGTTGAATTGCGACTCCACTTTGTCTCTATACTGACGTTTTGCCTTGCGGAGTGAATAACTACAGTGTTTATATTCAGCCATATTCCCAGTCACCTTGCCATGGTTAAATGCGGTGGTTCGTGCTTTCAGTTTTTCGTGAATGCTGCCATCTATCCACGTTTCAGGTTAGGGTAGGTTTTAATAGTCACAGTGGGTACAACATCTCCTATACACTTCCTGATAAACTCAGTCTCACCGTATCAGTATATTCATTCATATTATTCTCGGAAGCTATCCGGAACGTATCCCAGTCCGCGTGATCAAAACAATCTTGAAGCGTGGATTCCGATTGGTCAGACCAACGTTGAATAGTCCTTTGCACGGGTACTTCCTGTTTGAGTTTCTGCCAACAGGAAGGGAGGAGCAAATCGGAGCCAGATTTGCCGAAAGGAGAAAGACACTTTCATATGGTCTAGATAGACACTGTGTCATATGGTCTAGATAGACACTGTGTCATATGGTCTAGATAGACACTGTGTCATATGGTCTAGATAGACACTGTGTCATATGGTCTAGATAGACACTGTGTCATATGGTCTAGATAGACACTGTGTCATATGGTCTAGATAGACACTGTCATATGGTCTAGATAGACACTGTGTCATATGGTCTAGATAGACACTGTGTCATATGGTCTAGAGAGACACTGTGTCATATGGTCTAGAGAGACACTGTGTCATATGGTCTAGAGAGACACTGTGTCATATGGTCTAGAGAGACACTGTGTCATATGGTCTAGATAGACACTGTGTCATATGGTCTAGATAGACACTGTGTCATATGGTCTAGATAGACACTGTGTCATATGGTCTAGATAGACACTGTGTCATATGGTCTAGATAGACACTGTGTCATATGGTCTAGATAGACACTGTGTCATATGGTCTAGATAGACACTGTGTCATATGGTCTAGATAGACACTGTGTCATATGGTCTAGATAGACACTGTGTCATATGGTCTAGATAGACACTGTGTCATATGGTCTAGAGAGACACTGTGTCATATAATCTAGATCAGTGGGGGCTGCTGAGGGGAGGACGGCTCATAATAATGTCTGGAATGGAGTCAATGCAGTGGTATCAAACACATGGAAACCACCTCTTAGATGTGGTTGATACCACTCCGTTGACTCCATTCCATCCATTATTATGAGCCGTCCTCCCCTCAGCAGCCTCCACTGATCTAGATTGTATAGCTACTGGTGGGTCAGCCAGTGCAGCACTTTTTCGTTATGCAATATATTTTCTGTTAGGAAATGTTTTCTGTCCAAACTGTCCTCTCGGTAGTTTTGCATCCGTTCAGTACTGAGCTTATCTCCCCCAGGGGATCCAGAGATAAACACTGTCTCCCAAATGGCACCCTATTCCCTATATAGTGCACTACTTTAGACCAGAGCCCTATGGCACCCTATTCCCTATATGTAGTGCACTACTTTAGACCAGAACCCAATGGCACCCTATTCCCTATATATAGTGCACTACTTTAGACCAGAGCCCTATGGCACCCTATTCCCTATCTAGTGCTCTACTTTAGACCAGAGGCCCACTAGTGCACTATGTACGGAATCGGGTGCTATTTAGGATGCACACCGTTTCATAAGACTGAACACCTCTGGTTTTGTTCTGTAGGCAAAACTCACGTGTCTGTTTCATGGACATAATATCATCACTGTTAGGTTCCCTATGGCTGTTCGCTTTAGAGGTGCCTACTGTTGGTATTTAACACAGCAGCAACTGATAAGGACTTAAAAGAGGGTTTAGAAGGGTTTGAACCCCCCAATGAACATAGGCTCAATGAGTGTATGATTTAGCTAGTTTGTTGATAGAACTTGTTTTGCTTCGTAGTAAACAGCAGATCCACTGTTGATGATTTCACATTGAAAATCACAGTAGCAGGGGGTTTAGAAACCATCACACCTACTCCGTGTGTGTGTGTGTGTGTGTGTGTGTGTGTGTGTGTGTGTGTGATTCTTTTTGGTAGTCATTGAATCCAGCAGTTGTCATGGGGATTGAGGCCAAGGACAAAATGACACTGTGCTCAGGATGGCTGCCGATGCCACCCGTTAATAACGAACTAAATAGACAGTTGGGACAAAGCTAATGTTTGTATCATAACAGTGCTCTTTCTTTGTGTCCCAAACGGCACCGTATTCCTTATATTCACTGAGTATTCCAAACATTTTGACCACCTTCTTAATATTGAGTTGCCCTCCACCCCACACACACACACACTCAAACCGGTGTGCCTGGCACCTACTACCATACCCTGTTCAAAGGCACTTCAAGCTTTTGTCTTGCCCATTCTCCCTCTGAATGGTACACATACACAATCCATGTCTCAATTGTCTCAAGGCCTAAAAATCCTTCTTTAACCCTGTCTCCTCCCCTTCATCTTTAACCCTGTCTCCTCCCCTTCATCTTTAACCTGTCTCCTCCCCTTCATCTTTAACCTGACTCCTCCCCTTCATCTTTAACCTGACTCCTCCCCTTCATCTTTAACCTGTCTCCTCCCCTTCATCTTTAATCTGTCTCCTCCCCTTCATCTTTAACCTGACTCCTCCCCTTCATCTTTAACCTGTCTCCTCCCCTTCATCTTTAACCTGACTCCTCCCCTTCATTTTTAACCTGTCTCCTCCCCTTCATCTTTAACCTGACTCCTCCCCTTCATCTTTAACCTGTTTCCTCCCCTTCATCTTTAACCTGACTCCTCCCCTTCATCTTTAACCTGTCTCCATCCCTTCATCTTTAACCTGACTCCTCCCCTTCATCTTAACCTGACTACTCCCCTTCATCTTTAACCTGTCTCCTCCCCTTCATCTTTAACCTGTCTCCATCCCCTTCATCTTTAACCTGTCTCCCGCCCTTCATCTTTAACCTGTCTCCTCCCCTTCATCTTTAACCTGACTCCTCCCCTTCATCTTTAACCTGTCTCCTCCCCTTCATCTTTAACCTGTCTCCTCCCCTTCATCTTTAACCTGTCTCCTCCCCTTCATCTTTAACCTGACTCCTCCCCTTCATCTTTAACCTGTCTCCTCCCCTTCATCTTTAACCTGTCTCCTCCCCTTCATCTACACTGATTGAAGTGGATTTAACAGGTGACATCAATAAGGGATCATAGCTTTCACCTGGATTCACCTGGTCAGTCTATGTCATGGAAAGAGCAGGTGTTCCCAATGTTTTGTAGACTCAGTGTAGATCACCACTACTATCTACTAAAGATGTGCACTACACTGAATAGGATGCAATTTGGGAAGCACCCTTTATTTTGATCTCTACTGTCACGTTAGGCTGTCTGATATAATGCCTGAAGAGGTGAAGAAAAGCTCAGTGCCATTTAACAATGTTTTCTCAGTTGAGCGTATGTTTTTCTGTCCCACGCCTCTCTTCTGTGTCTCTGCCTCAACACTCCCTTTAAACAGTCTCTCCATTCTCCATCTGTTCTGTTGCATATAAAGCCATTGAAGCGGTTAGTCAGGTTTGCCTCCTTTATTCAAAGTTCTTCTTATCTGCGCTCCATCACTGCTATATAGGAAATATTTATTTCCTGGGTAACTTTCACTTGAAAAGATAACTTTTTATTCAACTAGGCGAGTCAGTTAAGAACAAATTCTTATTTACAATGACGGCCTACCAGGGAACAGTGCCTGCCATGTTCAGGAGCAGAATAATATTTTTACCTAATCTGCTTGGGGATTCGATCTAGCAACCTCGTATTTACTAGCCCAATGTGCTAACCACTAGGCTACCTGTTCAAGGGAACTTCTTCGTCAAACAGAATTGGTATGAACCATAACACCCATGTAGCACATCAGAGCAGGAATAGGCCTGATACTGTAACACCACTTAGCTCAAAGGTCAAAGTTCAACAAACCTCATTAACTTTCTCAACAGGGGCTTTCCCTCTGTCCTGTGGACCATTTGTAGCCCTCCAGGCCTGTGAACCCAGACCCCCTCCCTACTTCCCCCTGTCCTCCCCCTGTGTCAACCCCCCCCCCCCCCTCCCCTATTCTCCAGTCCTGCTCCAGGGGCGTTAAAACAAGCAGAAGAGTGTGAGTTGATACCTGACAGTACACGTCTAATCTGCCCCCTGCTTGGGAAAGCCCCTCTCCTCTGCCCTCCCCAGCCCTAACCCCCCTGCTGGTTCTGATATAAGATCAGCGGGTGTCTGTAGTTTACGGTGCCCGTTCAGAGGTCCTGAGGTGTGGGAAGGTGTTGGTCGGTCACTCCCAGGTTATTGCCTCTGGGCCTGGTCCCTCTGGTTCCTGACAGTTTCACACCTCCCCCACCTCCTCTTCCACCTCCTCCACCACCTCCTCCTCCACCACCTCCTCCCCCACCTCCTCCTCCGCCTCCTCCACCACCTCCTCCCCCACCTCCTCCTCCGCCTCCTCCTCCGCCTCCTCCACCACCTCCTCCTCCTCTCTTTCATCGTGGGTTCTATTATTCTGTCAGAGACCTCCTTTTCACAGCATCGTAACACACCATCACCGCCCCACCAACTCACATACAGTGTGAACTCAACACGCTGCTCCATCATTTTACACACACACACACACACACACACACACACACACACACACACACACACACACACACACACACACACACACACACCCACACCCCCACACACACACACACACACACACACACACAGCGGCCCATCAACACACCTTGCTGCTCATTTGACGGCCCCCCCAAAAAATCTAATTAAGCAACACGGACGCTGTAACCTATGAAGAAATATTACGGTGTAATCGTCCATATTGTTGTTTACTTGTGTTACTGTTCAGGTTGGTAGTGATATGGTTGGTAGTGATGTGATTGGTAGTGATATGATTGGTAGTGATATGGTTGGTAGTGATGTGATTGGTAGTGATATGATTGGTAGTGATATGGTTGGTAGTGATGTGATTGGTAGTGATATGATTGGTAGTGATATGGTTGGTAGTGATATGATTGGTAGTGATATGGTTGGTAGTGATGTGATTGGTAGTGATATGGTTGGTAGTGATGTGATTGGTAGTGATATGATTGGTAGTGATATGGTTGGTAGTGATATGATTGGTAGTGATATGGTTGGTAGTGATGTGATTGGTAGTGATATGGTTGGTAGTGATGTGATTGGTAGTGATATGATTGGTAGTGATATGGTTGGTAGTGATGTGATTGGTAATGATATGATTGGTAGTGATGTGATTGGTAGTGATGTGATTGGTAGTGATATGATTGGTAGTGATATGGTTGGTAGTGATGTGATTGGTAGTGATATGATTGGTAGTGATATGGTTGGTAGTGATGTGATTGGTAGTGATATGATTGGTAGTGATATGGTTGGTAGTGATGTGATTGGTAGTGATATGATTGGTAGTGATATGGTTGGTAGTGATGTGATTGGTAGTGATATGGTTGGTAGTGATGTGATTGGTAGTGATATGATTGGTAGTGATATGGTTTGTAGTGATGTGATTGGTAGTGATATGATTGGTAGTGATATGGTTGGTAGTGATGTGATTGGTAGTGATGTGATTGGTAGTGATATGATTGGTAGTGATATGGTTGGTAGTGATGTGATTGGTAGTGATATGATTGGTAGTGATGTGACTGGTAGTGATATGATTGGTAGTGATGTGATTGGTAGTGATATGATTGGTAGTGATATGGTTGGTAGTGATGTGATTGGTAGTGATGTGATTGGTAGTGATATGATTGGTAGTGATATGGTTGGTAGTGATGTGATTGGTAGTGATATGGTTGGTAGTGATGTGATTGGTAGTGATGTGATTGGTAGTGATATGGTTGGTAGTGATATGATTGGTAGTGATGTGATTGGTAGTGATGTGATTGGTAGTGATGTGATTGGTAGTGATATGATTGGTAGTGTTGTGATTGGTAGTGATGTGATTGGTAGTGATGTGATTGGTAGTGATATGATTGGTAGTGATATGGTTGGTAGTGATGTGATTGGTAGTGATATGATTGGTAGTGATGTGATTGGTAGTGATGTGATTGGTAGTGATATGATTGGTAGTGATATGGTTGGTAGTGATGTGATTGGTAGTGATATGATTGGTAGTGATATGGTTGGTAGTGATGTGATTGGTAGTGATATGATTGGTAGTGATGTGATTGGTAGTGATGTGATTGGTAGTGATATGATTGGTAGTGATATGGTTGGTAGTGATGTGATTGGTAGTGATATGATTGGTAGTGATATGGTTGGTAGTGATGTGATTGGTAGTGATATGATTGGTAGTGATATGGTTGGTAGTGATGTGATTGGTAGTGATATGATTGGTAGTGATGTGACTGGTAGTGATATGATTGGTAGTGATATGGTTGGTAGTGATGTGATTGGTAGTGATATGATTGGTAGTGATATGGTTGGTAGTGATGTGATTGGTAGTGATATGATTGGTAGTGATATGGTTGGTAGTGATGTGATTGGTAGTCATGTGATTGGTAGTGATATGTCATCTCTGCTGTGACATCTTTCTGAGGTGATGCTTGTTGTCCGGCTCAGTGCTAAGCTATACATACCGTGTCAGTCCCCAGCCGACAGACCACACATAGACCTGAGGTGATGCTTGTTGTCCGGCTCAGTGCTAAGCTATACATACCGTGTCAGTCCCCAGCCGACAGACCACACATAGACCTGAGGTGATGCTTGATGTCCGGCTCAGTGCTAAGCTATACATACCGTGTCAGTCCCCAGCCGACAGACCACACATAGACCTGAGGTGATGCTTGTTGTCCGGCTCAGTGCTAAGCTATACATACCGTGTCAGTCCCCAGCCGACAGACCACACATAGACCTGAGGTGATGCTTGTTGTCCGGCTCAGTGCTAAGCTATACATACCGTGTCAGTCCCCAGCCGACAGACCACACATAGACCTGAGGTGATGCTTGTTGTCCGGCTCAGTGCTAAGCTATACATACCGTGTCAGTCCCCAGCCGACAGACCACACATAGACCTGAGGTGATGCTTGTTGTCCGGCTCAGTGCTAAGCTATACATACCGTGTCAGTCCCCAGCCGACAGACCACACATAGACCTGAGGGGGTTGGGGTATTTTTTTCGAAGGAGTTCATGTCTCTTGTTTTCTATGGAGTCCCACCTACCCCAGATTGACAGGTTAGTAGGCAGTAGGTG
>NC_034194.2:39955093-39960093 GCF_002021735.2 Oncorhynchus kisutch
TACATTTAGTCAGGAAATGCAGCTCCGTCTCAGGTTCTGCTGTTGTGCAGTGGTTGCACAGCCTTTCCTCTACAGGGAGACAGGTTCTGCTGTGGTGCAGTGGTTGCACAGCCTCTACAGGGAGACAGGTTCTGCTGTTGTGCAGTGGTTGCACAGCCTCTACAGGGAGACAGGTTCTGCTGTTGTGCAGTGGTTGCACAGCCTCTACAGGGAGACAGGTTCTGCTGTTGTGCAGTGGTTGCACAGCCTTTCCTCTACAGGGAGACAGGTTCTGCTGTGGTGCAGTGGTTGCACAGCCTCTACAGGGAGACAGGTTCTGCTGTTGTGCAGTGGTTGCACAGCCTCTACAGGGAGACAGGTTCTGCTGTTGTGCAGTGGTTGCACAGCCTCTACAGGGAGACAGGTTCTGCTGTTGTGCAGTGGTTGCACAGCCTCTACAGGGAGACAGGTTCTGCTGTTGTGCAGTGGTTGCACAGCCTCTACAGGGAGACAGGTTCTGCTGTTGTGCAGTGGTTGCACAGCCTCTACAGGGAGACAGGTTCTGCTGTTGTGCAGTGGTTGCACAGCCTCTACAGGGAGACAGGTTCTGCTGTTGTGCAGTGGTTGCACAGCCTCTACAGGGAGACAGGTTCTGCTGTTGTGCAGTGGTTGCACAGCCTCTACAGGGAGACAGGTTCTGCTGTTGTGCAGTGGTTGCACAGCCTTTCCTCTACAGGGAGACAGGTTCTGCTGTTGTGCAGTGGTTGCACAGCCTCTACAGGGAGACAGGTTCTGCTGTTGTGCAGTGGTTGCACAGCCTCTACAGGGAGACAGGTTCTGCTGTTGTGCAGTGGTTGCACAGCCTTTCCTCTACAGGGAGACAGGTTCTGCTGTTGTGCAGTGGTTGCACAGCCTCTACAGGGAGACAGGTTCTGCTGTTGTGCAGTGGTTGCACAGCCTCTACAGGGAGACAGGTTCTGCTGTTGTGCAGTGGTTGCACAGCCTTTCCTCTACAGGGAGACAGGTTCTGCTGTTGTGCAGTGGTTGCACAGCCTCTACAGGGAGACAGGTTTCCTGTGTCTAACCTTCTCAATGGCAAGGCTGTGCTCGCTGAGCCTGTACTTTGGGAAGGTTTTTCTAAGGTTTTGATCAGTAACCGTGGTCAAACAGATAGCACTGTTTTTTTGCTTTGTGCTTGTGATTGTGTTTCCCAATAAGCAGTGTACTTTGGTTTTGACTGTGTTGTAACTTGGTTTATTCTGATTGACTGGATGTTCTGGTCCTGAGGCTTCAGTGTGTTAGTAGAACAAGTTTGTGAACTCATCCCCAGGACCAGCTGGATGAGGGGACTCTTTTTTTTTGCTCAGCTCTTGGCATTGCAGGGCTTGGTAATGATATGAGAGGGGGTCACTGTATTTAGATGTTTCCAAAACTTAATTGCGCTTTTTTGAGTTTTTATTATGAGTGGATATTGGCCTAATTCTGCCCTGCATGCATTGTTTTTAGTTTTCCTCTGGACATGTAGGAGAATCTTCCAGAACTCTGCATGCAGGGTTTCAATGGGATGTTTGTTCCATTGGTTGGAATCTTGTTTTGCAAGTGGACCCCACACCTCGCTGCCATAAAGTGTAATTGGTTCAATGACACATTCAATTAGTTTTAGACTAATTTGAATAGGTATTTAAATTTGAATTCGCTTTTTAATAGCGTAGAATGCCCTGCGTGCTTTCTCTCTCAGTTTATTCACTCCCTCATTAAGGTGTCCAGTTGAGCTTATTTTTCAACTTAATTAATTGTAGTGTGCAGTGCTCTATATATTTAAACTTAATTAATTGTAGTGTGCAGTGCTCTATATATTTAAACTTAATTAATTGTAGTGTGCAGTGCTCTATATATTTAAACTTAATTAATTGTAGTGTGCAGTGCTCTATATATTTAAACTTAATTAATTGTAGTGTGCAGTGCTCTATGTATTTAAACCTAATTAATTGTAGTGTGCAGTGCTCTATATATTTAAACCTAATTAATTGTAGTGTGCAGTGCTCTATATATTTAAACCTAATTAATTGTAGTGTGCAGTGCTCTATATATTTAAACCTAATTAATTGTAGTGTGCAGTGCTCTATATATTTAAACCTAATTAATTGTAGTGTGCAGTGCTCTATATATTTAAACCTAATTAATTGTAGTGTGCAGTGCTCTATATATTTAAACCTAATTAATTGTAGTGTGCAGTGCTCTATATATTTAAACCTAATTAATTGTAGTGTGCAGTGCTCTATATATTTAAACCTAATTAATTGTAGTGTGCAGTGCTCTATATATTTAAACCTAATTAATTGTAGTGTGCAGTGCTCTATATATTTAAACCTAAGTAATTGTAGTGTGCAGTGCTCTATATATTTAAACCTAATTAATTGTAGTGTGCAGTGCTCTATATATTTAAACCTAATTAATTGTAGTGTGCAGTGCTCTATATATTTAAACCTAATTAATTGTAGTGTGCAGTGCTCTATATATTTAAACCTAATTAATTGTAGTGTGCAGTGCTCTATATATTTAAACTTAATTAATTGTAGTGTGCAGTGCTCTATATATTTAAACTTAATTTATTTGTAGTGTGCAGTGCTCTATATATTTAAACTTAATTAATTGTAGTGTGCAGTGCTCTATATATTTAAACTTAATTAATTGTAGTGTGCAGTGCTCTATATATTTAAACCTAATTAATTGTAGTGTGCAGTGCTCTATATATTTAAACCTAATTAATTGTAGTGTGCAGTGCTCTATATATTTAAACCTAATGAATTGTAGTGTGCAGTGCTCTATATATTTAAACCTAATTAATTGTAGTGTGCAGTGCTCTATATATTTAAACCTAATTAATTGTAGTGTGCAGTGCTCTATATATTTAAACCTAATTAATTGTAGTGTGCAGTGCTCTATATATTTAAACCTAATTAATTGTAGTGTGCAGTGCTCTATATATTTAAACCTAAGTAATTGTAGTGTGCAGTGCTCTATATATTTAAACCTAATTAATTGTAGTGTGCAGTGCTCTATATATTTAAACCTAATTAATTGTAGTGTGCAGTGCTCTATATATTTAAACCTAATTAATTGTAGTGTGCAGTGCTCTATATATTTAAACCTAATTAATTGTAGTGTGCAGTGCTCTATATATTTAAACCTAAGTAATTGTAGTGTGCAGTGCTCTATATATTTAAACCTAATTAATTGTAGTGTGCAGTGCTCTATATATTTAAACCTAATTAATTGTAGTGTGCAGTGCTCTATATATTTAAACCTAAGTAATTGTAGTGTGCAGTGCTCTATATATTTAACCTAATTAATTGTAGTGTGCAGTGCTCTATATATTTAAACCTAAGTAATTGTAGTGTGCAGTGCTCTATATATTTAAACCTAATTAATTGTAGTGTGCAGTGCTCTATATATTTAAACCTAATTAATTGTAGTGTGCAGTGCTCTATATATTTAAACCTAATTAATTGTAGTGTGCAGTACTCTATATATTTAAACCTAATTAATTGTAGTGTGCAGTGCTCTATATATTTAAACCTAAGTAATTGTTGTGTGCAGTGCTCTATATATTTAAACCTAATTAATTGTAGTGTGCAGTGCTCTATATATTTAAACCTATGTAATTGTAGTGTGCAGTGCTCTATATATTTAAACCGAATTAATTGTAGTGTGCAGTGCTCTATATATTTAAACCTAATTAATTGTAGTGTGCAGTGCTCTATATATTTAAACCTAAGTAATTGTAGTGTGCAGTGCTCTATATATTTAAACCTAATTAATTGTAGTGTGCAGTGCTCTATATATTTAAACCTAATTAATTGTAGTGTGCAGTGCTCTATATATTTAAACCTAATTAATTGTAGTGTACAGTGCTCTATATATTTAAACCTAATTAATTGTAGTGTGCAGTGCTCTATATATTTAAACCTAAGTAATTGTAGTGTACAGTGCTCTATATATTTAAACCTAAGTAATTGTAGTGTACAGTGCTCTATATATTTAAACCTAAGTAATTGTAGTGTACAGTGCTCTATATATTTAAACCTAATTAATTGTAGTGTGCAGTGCTCTATATATTTAAACCTAAGTAATTGTAGTGTACAGTGCTCTATATATTTAAACCTAAGTAATTGTAGTGTGCAGTGCTCTATATATTTAAACCTAAGTAATTGTAGTGTGCAGTGCTCTATATATTTAAACCTAAGTAATTGTAGTGTACAGTGCTCTATATATTTAAACCTAAGTAATTGTAGTGTACAGTGCTCTATATATTTAAACCTAATTAATTGTAGTGTGCAGTGCTCTATATATTTAAACCTAAGTAATTGTAGTGTGCAGTGCTCTATATATTTAAACCTAAGTAATTGTAGTGTGCAGTGCTCTATATATTTAAACCTAATTAATTGTAGTGTGCAGTGCTCTATATATTTAAACCTAAGTAATTGTAGTGTGCAGTGCTCTATATATTTAAACCTAATTAATTGTAGTGTGCAGTGCTCTATATATTTAAACCTAATTAATTGTAGTGTGCAGTGCTCTATATATTTAAACCTAATTAATTGTAGTGTGCAGTACTCTATATATTTAAACCTAATTAATTGTAGTGTGCAGTGCTCTATATATTTAAACCTAAGTAATTGTTGTGTGCAGTGCTCTATATATTTAAACCTAATTAATTGTAGTGTGCAGTGCTCTATATATTTAAACCTATGTAATTGTAGTGTGCAGTGCTCTATATATTTAAACCGAATTAATTGTAGTGTGCAGTGCTCTATATATTTAAACCTAATTAATTGTAGTGTGCAGTGCTCTATATATTTAAACCTAAGTAATTGTAGTGTGCAGTGCTCTATATATTTAAACCTAATTAATTGTAGTGTGCAGTGCTCTATATATTTAAACCTAATTAATTGTAGTGTGCAGTGCTCTATATATTTAAACCTAATTAATTGTAGTGTACAGTGCTCTATATATTTAAA
>NC_034194.2:39965093-39977593 GCF_002021735.2 Oncorhynchus kisutch
TCTGCCATCTCTCATCTCACATCAGTGAGATACACCTGCTGGAGCGCGTGCTACGGATGGGTGTTGCCATCGTGACCAGTGAACTGAGATAAGGCGGAGCTTTACCTAGCATGGACTTGTAGATGACCTGGAGCCAGTGGGTCTGGCAACGAATATGTAGCGAGGGCCAGCCGACTAGAGCTGGCCATCAAGGCTATCAGACTGTTAAACAGTCATCACTAACTCAGAGAGGCTGCTGCCTACATTGAGACCCAATCACTGGCCACTTTAATAAATGAATCACGTGTCACTTTAAACAATGGCACTTTAATCATGTTTAGATATCTTACATTACTCATATCACATGTATATACTGTATTTTATACCATCTATTGTACCTTGCTTATGCCGCTCTGCCATCTCTCATTCATATATTTATATGTACATATTCTCATTCAACCTTTTAGACTTGTGTGTACTAGGTCGTTGTTGGGGAATTGTTAGATTACTCGTTGACTATTACTGCATTGTCGGAACTAGAGGCACAAAGCATTTCGATACACTCACATTTACATCTGCTAACCATGTGTACGTGACAAATACAATGTGATTTGATTTGCCATGGGTCTGTCGTTGCACCCTCTTCCCTATAGCGCTCAGTAGTGACTGTATATAGGGATACATCCTCAGCGCTCAGTAGTGACTATATATAGGGATGCATCCTCTTCCCTATAGCGCTCAGTAGTGACTGTATATAGGGATGCATCCTCTTCCCTATAGCACTCAGTAGTGACTGTATATAGGGATGCATCCTCTTCCCTATAGCGCTCTGTAGTGACTGTATATAGGGATGCATCCTCTACCCTGTAGCGCTCAGTAGTGACTGTATATAGGGATGCATCCTCTTCCCTATAGCGCTCAGTAGTGACTGTATATAGGGATGCATCCTCTTCCCTATAGCGCTCAGTAGTGACTGTATATAGGGATGCATCCTCTTCCCTATAGCGCTCAGTAGTGACTGTATATAGGGATGCATCCTCTTCCCTATAGCGCTCAGTAGTGACTGTATATAGGGATGCATCCTCTTCCCTATAGCGCTCAGTAGTGACTGTATATAGGGATGCATCCTCTACCCTGTAGCGCTCAGTAGTGACTGTATATAGGGATGCATCCTCTTCCCTATAGCGCTCAGTAGTGACTGTATATAGGGATCCATCCTCTACCCTGTAGCGCCTCAGTAGTGACTGTATATAGGGATGTATCCTCCACCCTGTAGCGCTCAGTAGTGACTGTATATAGGGATGCATCCTCTTCCCTATAGCGCTCAGTAGTGACTGTATATAGGGATCCATCCTCTACCCTGTAGCGCTCAGTAGTGACTGTATATAGGGATGTATCCTCTACCCTGTAGCGCTCAGTAGTGACTGTATATAGGGATGCATCCTCTTCCCTATAGCGCTCAGTAGTGACTGTATATAGGGATGCATCCTCTACCCTGTAGCGCTCAGTAGTGACTGTATATAGGGATGCACCCTCTTCCCTATAGCGCTCAGTAGTGACTGTATATAGGGATGCATCCTCTTCCCTGTAGCGCTCAGTAGTGACTGTATATAGGGATGCATCCTCTTCCCTATAGCGCTAAGTAGTGACTGTATATAGGGATGCATCCTCTACCCTGTAGCGCTCAGTAGTGACTGTATATAGGGATGCACCCTCTTCCCTATAGCGCTCAGTAGTGACTGTATATAAGGATGCATCCTCTTCCCTATAGCGCTCAGTAGTGACTGTATATAGGGATCCATCCTCTTCCCTGTAGCTCTCAGTAGTGACTGTATATAGGGATCCATCCTCTTCCCTGTAGCGCTCAGTAGTGACTGTATATAGGGATGCATCCTCTTCCCTGTAGCGCTCAGTAGTGACTGTATATAGGGATGCAACCTCTTCCCTGTAGCGCTCAGTAGTGACTGTATATAGGGATGCATCCTCTTCCCTGTAGCACTCAGTAGTGACTGTATATAGGGATGCATCCTCTTCCCTGTAGCGCTCAGTAGTGACTGCATATAGGGATGCACCCTCTTCCCTATAGCGCTCAGTAGTGACTGTATATAGGGATGCATCCTCTTCCCTGTAGCGCTCAGTAGTGACTGTATATAGGGATGCATCCTCTTCCCTATAGCGCTTAGTAGTGACTGCATATAGAGATGCATCCTCTTCCCTATAGCGCTCAGTAGTGACTGTATATAGGGACCCATCCTCTTCCCCTATAGCGCTCAGTAGTGACTGTATATAGGGATGCATCCTCTTCCCTGTAGCGCTCAGTAGTGACTGTATATAGGGATGCATCCTCTTCCCTGTAGCGCTCAGTAGTGACTGTATATAGGGATCCATCCTCTTCCCTATAGCGCTCAGTAGTGACTGTATATAGGATACATCCTCAGCGCTCAGTAGTGACTGTATATAGGGATACATCCTCAGCGCTCAGTAGTGACTGTATATAGGGATGCATCCTCTTCCCTGTAGCGCTCAGTAGTGACTGTATATAGGGATGCATCCTCTTCCCTGTAGCACTCAGTAGTGACTATATATAGGGATGCATCCTCTTCCCTATAGCGCTCAGTAGTGACTGTATATAGGGATGCACCCTCTTCCCTATAGCGCTCAGTAGTGACTATATATAGGGACGCACCCTCTTCCCTATAGCGCTCAGTAATGACTGTATATAAGGATGCATCCTCTTCCCTATAGCGCTCAGTAGTGACTGTATATAGGGATCCATCCTCTTCCCTGTAGCTCTCAGTAGTGACTGTATATAGGGATCCATCCTCTTCCCTGTAGCGCTCAGTAGTGACTGTATATAGGGATGCATCCTCTTCCCTGTAGCGCTCAGTAGTGACTGTATATAGGGATGCATCCTCTTCCCTGTAGCGCTCAGTAGTGACTGTATATAGGGATGCATCCTCTTCCCTGTAGCGCTCAGTAGTGACTGTATATAGGGATGCATCCTCTTCCCTGTAGTGCTCAGTAGTGACTGTATATAGGGATGCATCCTCTTCCCTATAGTGCCTCAGTAGTGACTGTATATAGGGATACATCCTCAGCGCTCATTAGTGACTATATATAGGGATGCATCCTCTTCCCTGTAGCGCTCAGTAGTGACTGTATATAAGGATGCATCCTCTTCCCTATAGCGCTCAGTAGTGACTGTATATAAGGATGCATCCTCTTCCCTATAGCGCTCAGTAGTGACTGTGACTGTATATAGGGATGCATCCTCTTCCCTATAGCGCTCAGTAGTGACTGTATATAGGGATCCATCCTCTTCCCTATAGCGCTCAGTAGTGACTGTATATAGGGATACATCCTCAGCGCTCAGTAGTGACTATATATAGGGATGCATCCTCTTCCCTGTAGCGCTCAGTAGTGACTGTATATAGGGATGCATCCTCTTCCCTATAGCGCTCAGTAGTGACTGTATATAGGGATGCACCCTCTACCCTGTAGCGCTCAGTAGTGACTGTATATAGGGATGCATCCTCTTCCCTGTAGCGCTCAGTAGTGACTGTATATAGGGATGCATCCTCTTCCCTGTAGCGCTCAGTAGTGACTGTATATAGGGATGCACCCTCTTCCCTATAGCGCTCAGTAGTGACTGTATATAGGGATGCATCCTCTTCCCTATAGCGCTCAGTAGTGACTGTATATAGGGATGCATCCTCTTCCCTGTAGCGCTCAGTAGTGACTGTATATAGGGATGCACCCTCTTCCCTGTAGCACTCAGTAGTGACTATATATAGGGATGCATCCTCTTCCCTATAGCGCTCAGTAGTGACTGTATATAGGGATGCACCCTCTTCCCTATAGCGCTCAGTAGTGACTGTATATAAGGATGCATCCTCTTCCCTATAGCGCTCAGTAGTGACTGTATATAGGGATCCATCCTCTTCCCTGTAGCTCTCAGTAGTGACTGTATATAGGGATCCATCCTCTTCCCTGTAGCGCTCAGTAGTGACTGTATATAGGGATGCATCCTCTTCCCTGTAGCGCTCAGTAGTGACTGTATATAGGGATGCATCCTCTTCCCTGTAGCGCTCAGTAGTGACTGTATATAGGGATGCATCCTCTTCCTGTAGCACTCAGTAGTGACTGTATATAGGGATGCATCCTCTTCCCTGTAGCGCTCAGTAGTGACTGCATATAGGGATGCACCCTCTTCCCTATAGCGCTCAGTAGTGACTGTATATAGGGATGCATCCTCTTCCCTGTAGCGCTCAGTAGTGACTGTATATAGGGATGCATCCTCTTCCCTATAGCGCTTAGTAGTGACTGCATATAGAGATGCATCCTCTTCCCTATAGCGCTCAGTAGTGACTGTATATAGGGACCCATCCTCTTCCCCTATAGCGCTCAGTAGTGACTGTATATAGGGATGCATCCTCTTCCCTGTAGCGCTCAGTAGTGACTGTATATAGGGATGCATCCTCTTCCCTGTAGCGCTCAGTAGTGACTGTATATAGGGATGCATCCTCTTCCCTATAGTGCTCAGTAGTGACTGTATATAGGGATACATCCTCAGCGCTCAGTAGTGACTATATATAGGGATGCATCCTCTTCCCTGTAGCGCTCAGTAGTGACTGTATATAAGGATGCATCCTCTTCCCTATAGCGCTCAGTAGTGACTGTATATAGGGATGCATCCTCTTCCCTATAGCGCTCAGTAGTGACTGTATATAGGGATCCATCCTCTTCCCTATAGCGCTCAGTAGTGACTGTATATAGGGATACATCCTCAGCGCTCAGTAGTGACTATATATAGGGATGCATCCTCTTCCCTGTAGCGCTCAGTAGTGACTGTATATAGGGATGCATCCTCTTCCCTATAGCGCTCAGTAGTGACTGTATATAGGGATGCACCCTCTACCCTGTAGCGCTCAGTAGTGACTGTATATAGGGATGCATCCTCTTCCCTATAGAGCTCAGTAGTGACTGTATATAGGGACCCATCCTCTTCCCCTATAGCGCTCAGTAGTGACTGTATATAGGGATGCATCCTCTTCCCTATAGCGCTCAGTAGTGACTGTATATAGGGATGCATCCTCTTCCCTATAGCGCTCAGTAGTGACTGTATATAGGGACCCATCCTCTTCCCTATAGCGCTCAGTAGTGACTGTATATAGGGACCCATCCTCTTCCCTATAGCGCTCAGTAGTGACTGTATATAGGGATGCATCCTCTTCCCTATAGCGCTCAGTAGTGACTGTGTATAGGGATCCATCCTCTACCCTGTAGCGCTCAGTAGTGACTGTATATAGGGATGTATCCTCCACCCTGTAGCGCTCAGTAGTGACTGTATATAGGGATGCATCCTCTTCCCTATAGCGCTCAGTAGTGACTGTATATAGGGATCCATCCTCTACCCTGTAGCGCTCAGTAGTGACTGTATATAGGGATGTATCCTCTACCCTGTAGCGCTCAGTAGTGACTGTATATAGGGATACATCCTCAGCGCTCAGTAGTGACTATATATAGGGATGCATCCTCTTCCCTATAGCGCTCAGTAGTGACTGTATATAGGGATGCATCCTCTTCCCTATAGCACTCAGTAGTGACTGTATATAGGGATGCATCCTCTTCCCTATAGCGCTCTGTAGTGACTGTATATAGGGATGCATCCTCTACCCTGTAGCGCTCAGTAGTGACTGTATATAGGGATGCATCCTCTTCCCTATAGCGCTCAGTAGTGACTGTATATAGGGATGCATCCTCTTCCCTATAGCGCTCAGTAGTGACTGTATATAGGGATGCATCCTCTTCCCTATAGCGCTCAGTAGTGACTGTATATAGGGATGCATCCTCTTCCCTATAGCGCTCAGTAGTGACTGTATATAGGGATGCATCCTCTTCCCTATAGCGCTCAGTAGTGACTGTATATAGGGATGCATCCTCTACCCTGTAGCGCTCAGTAGTGACTGTATATAGGGATGCATCCTCTTCCCTATAGCGCTCAGTAGTGACTGTATATAGGGATCCATCCTCTTCCCTGTAGCTCTCAGTAGTGACTGTATATAGGGATCCATCCTCTTCCCTGTAGCGCTCAGTAGTGACTGTATATAGGGATGCATCCTCTTCCCTGTAGCGCTCAGTAGTGACTGTATATAGGGATGCATCCTCTTCCCTGTAGCGCTCAGTAGTGACTGTATATAGGGATGCATCCTCTTCCCTGTAGCGCTCAGTAGTGACTGTATATAGGGATGCATCCTCTTCCCTGTAGTGCTCAGTAGTGACTGTATATAGGGATGCATCCTCTTCCCTATAGTGCTCAGTAGTGACTGTATATAGGGATACATCCTCAGCGCTCATTAGTGACTATATATAGGGATGCATCCTCTTCCCTGTAGCGCTCAGTAGTGACTGTATATAAGGATGCATCCTCTTCCCTATAGCGCTCAGTAGTGACTGTATATAAGGATGCATCCTCTTCCCTATAGCGCTCAGTAGTGACTGTGACTGTATATAGGGATGCATCCTCTTCCCTATAGCGCTCAGTAGTGACTGTATATAGGGATCCATCCTCTTCCCTATAGCGCTCAGTAGTGACTGTATATAGGGATACATCCTCAGCGCTCAGTAGTGACTATATATAGGGATGCATCCTCTTCCCTGTAGCGCTCAGTAGTGACTGTATATAGGGATGCATCCTCTTCCCTATAGCGCTCAGTAGTGACTGTATATAGGGATGCACCCTCTACCCTGTAGCGCTCAGTAGTGACTGTATATAGGGATGCATCATCTTCCCTGTAGCGCTCAGTAGTGACTGTATATAGGGATGCATCCTCTTCCCTGTAGCGCTCAGTAGTGACTGTATATAGGGATGCACCCTCTTCCCTATAGCGCTCAGTAGTGACTGTATATAGGGATGCATCCTCTTCCCTATAGCGCTCAGTAGTGACTGTATATAGGGATGCATCCTCTTCCCTGTAGCGCTCAGTAGTGACTGTATATAGGGATGCACCCTCTTCCCTGTAGCACTCAGTAGTGACTATATATAGGGATGCATCCTCTTCCCTATAGCGCTCAGTAGTGACTGTATATAGGGATGCACCCTCTTCCCTATAGCGCTCAGTAGTGACTGTATATAAGGATGCATCCTCTTCCCTATAGCGCTCAGTAGTGACTGTATATAGGGATCCATCCTCTTCCCTGTAGCTCTCAGTAGTGACTGTATATAGGGATCCATCCTCTTCCCTGTAGCGCTCAGTAGTGACTGTATATAGGGATTTATCCTCTTCCCTGTAGCGCTCAGTAGTGACTGTATATAGGGATGCATCCTCTTCCCTGTAGCGCTCAGTAGTGACTGTATATAGGGATGCATCCTCTTCCCTGTAGCACTCAGTAGTGACTGTATATAGGGATGCATCCTCTTCCCTGTAGCGCTCAGTAGTGACTGCATATAGGGATGCACCCTCTTCCCTATAGCGCTCAGTAGTGACTGTATATAGGGATGCATCCTCTTCCCTGTAGCGCTCAGTAGTGACTGTATATAGGGATGCATCCTCTTCCCTATAGCGCTTAGTAGTGACTGCATATAGAGATGCATCCT
Organism: Oncorhynchus kisutch; assembly: GCF_002021735.2. Classification (NCBI taxonomy): domain Eukaryota; kingdom Metazoa; phylum Chordata; class Actinopteri; order Salmoniformes; family Salmonidae; genus Oncorhynchus; species Oncorhynchus kisutch. The sequence goes on from NC_034194.2 coordinate 39,972,670, forward strand.
CTTCCCTATAGCGCTCAGTAGTGACTGTATATAGGGACCCATCCTCTTCCCCTATAGCGCTCAGTAGTGACTGTATATAGGGATGCATCCTCTTCCCTGTAGCGCTCAGTAGTGACTGTATATAGGGATGCATCCTCTTCCCTGTAGCGCTCAGTAGTGACTGTATATAGGGATGCATCCTCTTCCCTATAGTGCTCAGTAGTGACTGTATATAGGGATACATCCTCAGCGCTCAGTAGTGACTATATATAGGGATGCATCCTCTTCCCTGTAGCGCTCAGTAGTGACTGTATATAAGGATGCATCCTCTTCCCTATAGCGCTCAGTAGTGACTGTATATAGGGATGCATCCTCTTCCCTATAGCGCTCAGTAGTGACTGTATATAGGGATCCATCCTCTTCCCTATAGCGCTCAGTAGTGACTGTATATAGGGATACATCCTCAGCGCTCAGTAGTGACTATATATAGGGATGCATCCTCTTCCCTGTAGCGCTCAGTAGTGACTGTATATAGGGATGCATCCTCTTCCCTATAGCGCTCAGTAGTGACTGTATATAGGGATGCACCCTCTACCCTGTAGCGCTCAGTATTGACTGTATATAGGGATGCATCCTCTTCCCTATAGCGCTCAGTAGTGACTGTATATAGGGACCCATCCTCTTCCCCTATAGCGCTCAGTAGTGACTGTATATAGGGATGCATCCTCTTCCCTATAGCGCTCAGTAGTGACTGTATATAGGGATGCATCCTCTTCCCTATAGCGCTCAGTAGTGACTGTATATAGGGACCCATCCTCTTCCCTATAGCGCTCAGTAGTGACTGTATATAGGGACCCATCCTCTTCCCTATAGCGCTCAGTAGTGACTGTATATAGGGATGCATCCTCTTCCCTATAGCGCTCAGTAGTGACTGTATATAGGGATGCATCCTCTTCCCTGTAGCGTTGAGTAGTGACTGTATATAGGGATGCATCCTCTTCCCTGTAGCGCTCAGTAGTGACTGTATATAGGGATGCAGCCTCTTCCCTATAGCGCTCAGTAGTGACTGTAAATAGGGATGCATCCTCTTCCCTATAGCGCTCAGTAGTGACTGTATATAGGGATGCATCCTCTTCCCTATAGCGCTCAGTAGTGACTGTATATAGGGACCCATCCTCTTCCCTATAGCGCTCAGTAGTGACTGTATATAGGGACCCATCCTCTTCCCTATAGCGCTCAGTAGTGACTGTATATAGGGATGCATCCTCTTCCCTGTAGCGCTCAGTAGTGACTGTATATAGGGATGCATCCTCTTCCCTGTAGCGCTCAGTAGTGACTGTATATAGGGATGCATCCTCTTCCCTGTAGCGCTCAGTAGTGACTGTATATAGGGATGCATCCTCTTCCCTATAGTGCTCAGTAGTGACTGTATATAGGGATACATCCTCAGCGCTCAGTAGTGACTATATATAGGGATGCATCCTCTTCCCTGTAGCGCTCAGTAGTGACTGTATATAGGGATGCATCCTCTTCCCTATAGCGCTCAGTAGTGACTGTATATAGGGATGCACCCTCTACCCTGTAGCGCTCAGTAGTGACTGTATATAGGGATGCATCCTCTTCCCTATAGCGCTCAGTAGTGACTGTATATAGGGATGCATCCTCTTCCCTATAGTGCTCAGTAGTGACTGTATATAGGGACCTATCCTCTTCCCTATAGCGCTCAGTAGTGACTGTATATAGGGATGCACCCTCTTCCCTATAGCGCTCAGTAGTGACTGTATATAGGGATGCATCCTCTTCCCTGTAGCGCTCAGTAGTGACTGTATATAGGGATGCATCCTCTTCCCTATAGCGCTTAGTAGTGACTGCATATAGAGATGCATCCTCTTCCCTATAGCGCTCAGTAGTGACTGTATATAGGGACCCATCCTCTTCCCCTATAGCGCTCAGTAGTGACTGTATATAGGGATGCATCCTCTTCCCTGTAGCGCTCAGTAGTGACTGTATATAGGGATGCATCCTCTTCCCTGTAGCGCTCAGTAGTGACTGTATATAGGGATGCATCCTCTTCCCTATAGTGCTCAGTAGTGACTGTATATAGGGATACATCCTCAGCGCTCAGTAGTGACTATATATAGGGATGCATCCTCTTCCCTGTAGCGCTCAGTAGTGACTGTATATAAGGATGCATCCTCTTCCCTATAGCGCTCAGTAGTGACTGTATATAGGGATGCATCCTCTTCCCTATAGCGCTCAGTAGTGACTGTATATAGGGATCCATCCTCTTCCCTATAGCGCTCAGTAGTGACTGTATATAGGGATACATCCTCAGCGCTCAGTAGTGACTATATATAGGGATGCATCCTCTTCCCTGTAGCGCTCAGTAGTGACTGTATATAGGGATGCATCCTCTTCCATATAGCGCTCAGTAGTGACTGTATATAGGGATGCACCCTCTACCCTGTAGCGCTCAGTAGTGACTGTATATAGGGATGCATCCTCTTCCCTATAGCGCTCAGTAGTGACTGTATATAGGGACCCATCCTCTTCCCCTATAGCGCTCAGTAGTGACTGTATATAGGGATGCATCCTCTTCCCTATAGCGCTCAGTAGTGACTGTATATAGGGATGCATCCTCTTCCCTATAGCGCTCAGTAGTGACTGTATATAGGGACCCATCCTCTTCCCTATAGCGCTCAGTAGTGACTGTATATAGGGACCCATCCTCTTCCCTATAGCGCTCAGTAGTGACTGTATATAGGGATGCATCCTCTTCCCTATAGCGCTCAGTAGTGACTGTATATAGGGATGCATCCTCTTCCCTGTAGCGTTCAGTAGTGACTGTATATAGGGATGCATCCTCTTCCCTGTAGCGCTCAGTAGTGACTGTATATAGGGATGCAGCCTCTTCCCTATAGCGCTCAGTAGTGACTGTAAATAGGGATGCATCCTCTTCCCTATAGCGCTCAGTAGTGACTGTATATAGGGATGCATCCTCTTCCCTATAGCGCTCAGTAGTGACTGTATATAGGGACCCATCCTCTTCCCTATAGCGCTCAGTAGTGACTGTATATAGGGACCCATCCTCTTCCCTATAGCGCTCAGTAGTGACTGTATATAGGGATGCATCCTCTTCCCTGTAGCGCTCAGTAGTGACTGTATATAGGGATGCATCCTCTTCCCTGTAGCGCTCAGTAGTGACTGTATATAGGGATGCATCCTCTTCCCTATAGTGCTCAGTAGTGACTGTATATAGGGATACATCCTCAGCGCTCAGTAGTGACTATATATAGGGATGCATCCTCTTCCCTGTAGCGCTCAGTAGTGACTGTATATAGGGATGCATCCTCTTCCCTATAGCGCTCAGTAGTCACTGTATATAGGGATGCACCCTCTACCCTGTAGCGCTCAGTAGTGACTGTATATAGGGATGCATCCTCTTCCCTATAGCGCTCAGTAGTGACTGTATATAGGGATGCATCCTCTTCCCTATAGTGCTCAGTAGTGACTGTATATAGGGACCTATCCTCTTCCCTATAGCGCTCAGTAGTGACTGAGCTAGGCTACGCTGGGGCGGCAGCGTAGCCTAGTGGTTAGAGCATTGGACTAGTAACCGGAAGGTTGCAAGTTGCAAGGTTGCAAGTTCAAACCCCCGAGCTGACAAGGTACAAATCTGTCGTTCTGCCCCTGAACAGGCAGTTAACCCATTGTTCCCAGGCCGTCATTGAAAATAAGAATATGTTCTTAACTGACTTGCCTGGTTAAATAAAGGTAAAAAAATTTAATATAGGGATGCATCCTCTTCCCTGTAGCGCTCAGTAGTGACTGTATATAGGGATGCATCCTCTTCCCTGTAGCGCTCAGTATTGACTGTATATAGGGATGCATCCTCTTCCCTGTAGCGCTCAGTAGTGACTGTATATAGGGATGCACCCTTTGCCTTGAGACAGCCACTGCCAAGAATGACTTTGACACCAAATGACATCATTGGCTATGATGAAACCATGATTGATCACTTTTTTGAGGGTTAGGGTTAGGGTTAGTTGAAAACAGGGGGGGTGGGGGTTTGTTGTCATATCCCGATAGTGTTTTTATTTAATTAATGACCCGTACAGACAGGTATGATCATGACACAACCAGCAGACAGGAAACCCACGTGAGGTAATTACTTCCTGTTGAACAGAAAGTGACCATTGTTACTGATGCTGCTTTATAATGGCGACTCTCCCCCCATAATGTTAGAATATCCTTATATATTTAACATACTTGCTATAAACATTTATAACCAAACACGTCGTCTCATTACCGTATTTTATAAATGTATAGGAAGAGCTTCGAAATGCAGTCATAATGTATGTTCCTGGCCTGGGACTTCTTTCGTCTAGTGTAGGGGTGTGGCCAACTCCAGTCCTCGAGAGCCTGATTGGTCTCACACTTTATCTCCTTCCCTAGCAAACACAGCTGAGGAATCAAATGTCATTCTAAACTGAACATCATGATTAGGTGATTATTAGGTGTGTTAGCTGGGGCTTTGGGGCAAAAGTGTGACTCCAATCAGGCTCCTGAGGACTGGAGTTGCCCATCCCTGATCTCATGTACCAGGGATGTTTTTGGAGGTTTCCTTCCCTGGTCACCCAGGTCTTCTGACCGTTGGCTGTCAGTGACGTCACACGTAGCGTGTATTACGTATGTAACACAAGTATTTTCTGGAGCTATAGGTGTGTTTTTAATACGGGTGACGCGAAACCCTCCCCTAATTCATCAAACATAACATCATTCAGTGTCCCGTAACAACTGAAGACCGACTAGACAGACTTCACAGAGGATTCGTACTTTTTCCACTCTCAGACATAATGGTAAAGACCGTAAAAGACGAGATGCATGAATAGGATGAGAGAAACTTACTACATTGTGTAATTAAGAACGGCATTGTAACGGTTCT
>NC_034194.2:39985093-39990093 GCF_002021735.2 Oncorhynchus kisutch
AGTATTTACATTCAAACTCTGTTCACACATCAGACTCCACTACATCTGTTGTCTGTTGTTAGAACAATATCTCTGTCCACACAGACGGAGACGAAGCATTCTTAGAGCTGGGTTTGTCTCTGACTCTCACACCTCGCTCTCTGAAGTGTCTGTACGTCAACAATGACAACGATCGTTAATCAGTGATCTGCTCTGTAAAACATGTCGAGTGGTTTAAATGAGTCCTCTGGATTGGCTGATAATAATGGTGGTAATAATGGCGCTGCTTTTGTATTCACCATATCTAACGATAACACTAAGGGATTCTCATAGTTATATACTACCTGTGTACGTTGGGATACATAGCACTATACCATAGCATTATACCATAGCACTATACCATAGCATTATACCATAGCACTATACCATAGCACTATACCATAGCACTATACCATAGCACCATACCATAGCACTATACCATAGCACTATACCATAGCATTATACCATAGCACTATACCATAGCATTATACCATAGCATTATACCATAGCACTATACCATAGCACTATACCATAGCACTATACCATAGTATTATACCATAGCATTATACCATAGCACTATACCATAGCATTATACCATAGCATTATACCATAGCACTATACCATAGCATTATACCATAGCACTATACCATAGCATTATACCATAGCACTATTACCATAGCATTATACCATAGCACTATACCATAGCCACTATACCATAGCACTATACCATAGCACTATACATAGCATTATACCATATCTTATACCATAGTATTACCATATCACTATACCATAGCACTATACCATAGCATATACCATAGCATTATACCATAGCATTATACCATAGCACTTATACCATAGCACTATACCATAGCACTATACCATAGCATTATACCATAGCATTATACCATAGCATTATACCATAGCATTATACCATAGCATTATACCATAGCACTATACCATAGCACTATACCATAGCATTATACCATAGCATTATACCATAGCATTATACCATAGCACTATACCATAGCACTATACCATAGCACTATACCATAGCATTATACCATAGCATTATACCATAGCATTATACCATAGCATTATACCATAGCACTATTACCATAGCACTATACCATAGCATTATACCATAGCACTATTACCATAGCATTATACCATAGCATTATAACCATATCACTATACCATAGCATTATACCATAGCATTATACCATAGGCACGATATATACCATAGCATTATACCATAGCATTATACCATAGCATTATACCATAGCACTATACCATAGCACTATACCATAGCATTATACCATAGCATTATACCATAGCATTATACCATAGCATTATACCATAGCACTATACCATAGCACTATACATAGCATTATACCATAGCATTATACCATAGCACTATACCATAGCATTATACCATAGCATTATACCATAGCATTATACCATAGCACTATACCATAGCATTATACCATAGCATTATACCACAGCACTATACCATAGCACTATACCATAGCATTATACCATAGTATTATACCATAGCACTATACCATAGCACTATACCATAGCACTATACCATAGCACTATACCATAGCATTATACCATAGCACTATACCATAGCATTAAACCATAGCACTATACCATAGCATTATACCATAGCACTATACCATAGCATTATACCATAGCACTATACCATAGCATTATACCATAGCATTATACCACAGCACTATACCATAGCACTATACCATAGCATTATACCATAGTATTATACCATAGCACTATACCATAGCATTATACCATAGTATTATACCATAGCACTATACCATAGCACTATACCATAGCACTATACCATAGCACTATACCATAGCATTATACCATAGCACTATACCATAGCATTATACCATAGCACTATACATAGCATACCATTATACCATAGCATTATACCATAGCATTATACCATAGCACTATACCACAGCACTATACCATAGCACTATAGCCATAGCATTTACCATAGTATTATACCATAGCACTATACCATAGCATTATACCATAGTATTATACCATAGCACTATACCATAGCACTATACCATAGCACTATACCATAGCACTATACCATAGCATTATACCATAGCATTATACCATAGCACTATACCATAGCATTATACCATAGCACTATACCATAGCATTATACCATAGCATTATACCACAGCACTATACCATAGCACTATACCATAGCACTATACCATAGCATTATACCATAGCACTATACCATAGCATTATACCATAGCATTATACCATAGCATTATACCATAGCACTATACCATAGCATTTACCATAGCATTATACCATAGCATTATAATCCATCCAAAATATATTCAAGTTATTATTGTTAACCTAATAGGTTCTGATGAGGGCTGCAGCAGACTGTCTGTGTATAGTACTGTAGTAGTCTGTCTGTATATAGTACTGGTGTATAGTACTGCAGCAGCATGTCTGTATATAGTACTGGTGTATAGTACTGGTGTATATAGTACTGCAGCAGCCTGTCTGTGTATAGTACTGTAGTAGCCTGTCTGTATATAGTACTGCAGCCGCCTGTCGTATATAGTACTGGTGTATAGTACTGGTGTATAGTACTGCAGCCAGCCTGTCTGTGTATAGTACTGCTGTAGCCTGTCTATAATAGTACTGCAGCCACCTGTCTGTGTATAGTACTGCAGTAGCCTGTCTGTATAAGTACTGCAGTAGCCTGTCTATATATAGTACTGCAGCCACCTGTCTGTGTATAGTACTGTAGTAGCCTGTCTGTATATAGTACTGGCAGTAGCCTGTCTGTGTATAGTACTGCAGCCACCTGTCTGTGTATAGTACTGCAGTAGCCTGTCTGTGTATAGTACTGCAGCCACCTGTCTGTGTATAGTACTGCAGTAGCCTGTCTGTGTATAGTACTGTAGAGCCTGTCTGTGTATAGTACTGTAGTAGTCTGTCTGTGTATAGTACTGTAGGAGCCTGTCTGTGTATAGTACTGTAGTAGCCTGTCTGTGTATAGTACTGTAGTAGTCTGTCTGTGTATAGTACTGCAGTAGCCTTCTGTGTATAGTACTGTAGTAGCCTGTCTGTGTATAGTACTGCAGTAGTCTGTCTGTGTATAGTACTGCTGTAGTCTGTCTGTGTATAGTACTGCTGTAGCCTGTCTGTGTATAGTACTGTAGTAGCCTGTCTGTGTATAGTACTGTAGTAGCCTGTCTGTATATATATAGTACTGCAGTAGCCTGTCTGTGTATAGTACTGCTGTAGCCTGTCTGTGTATAGTACTGTAGTAGCCTGTCTGTTGTATAGGTACTGTAGTAGTCTGTCTGTATATAGTATGGTGTAATAGTACTGCACGCAGCATGTCTGTATATAGTCTGGTGTATAGTACTGGTGGTATAGTACTGCAGCAGCCTGTCTGTGTATAGTACTGTAGTAGCCTGTCTGTATATAGTACTGCAGCCGCCTGTCTGTGTATAGTACTGTAGTAGTCTGTCTGTGTATAGTACTGTAGTAGCCTGTCTGTATATATATAGTAACTGTAGTAGTCTGTCTGTGTATAGTACTGTAGTAGCCTGTCTGTATATAGTACTGCAGGAGCCTGTCTGTGTATAGTACTGCAGGAGCCTGTCTGTGTATAGTACTGTAGTAGCCTGTCTGTGTATAGTACTGTAGTAGCCTGTCTGTATATATATAGTACTGTAGTAGTCTGTCTGTGTATAGTACTGTAGTAGCCTGTCTGTATATAGTACTGCAGGAGCCTGTCTGTGTATAGTACTGCAGTAGCCTGTCTGTGTATAGTACTGTAGTAGCCTGTCTGTATATATATAGTACTGTAGTAGCCTGTCTGCGTGCGTGCGTGCGTTTCTGTGTGCCTCGTGAAGCGTTGATATTGTCCTGAGTCCAGGCCAGGGTTGCCCAGGGTCGTCAGTGAGTGTGTGTAATGACTCTCTGATTGGTTGTTTGAAGTGGTAATCAGCTCATCAGCCTCTAGGTGTTAAATGTACTAGGCAATCTTGGTTGGTGCCATACTTAGAATTACTCTAACACTCCAGCACGACTCTGTTAAATGACCAAGTATATAGCTTAGATGGCGTAAATAACAAGATGCCACTCAAGCATGATTTTGATGGGTAGGGGGGGGGGGGGTGATGATTCTAGGAAGGTGTTCCTAATGTTAGGTCAAGTCAGTGTATATTCCTCAACATTTTTATCGTTGAGGGGAGATCTAAAGATGAAATAACTAGCATGGGATGCTAATATGGCTGCCGGCCTTTGGCTGCCGGACAACGAAATAAAGTTGAAAGAAAACAATAGATTGTATATGAGGAAGTCTTTGTAAAATATTTCACTTAACATTTCTATGGTGGGATTTTTGGCTTTAGGCTACTTTGAAGCAAGGTAAGACATGTTATCTTTACCTTTATTTTACTAGGGCAAGTCAGTTAAGAACAAATTCTTATTTTCAATGACGGCCTAGGAACAGTGGGTTAACTGGTCTAGGAACAGTGGGTTAACAGATAAAATATAGGAATAGTAATGATAGACCTAACTGTCTTCTGATAGATGGAAAGGCTTTCCCAAAAACCTTCTCTATTAAATGTTAACTAGCTACATAGTAGCTTATACTTACCTGTCAGACTGATATCGTGACTACTTGCATCAATCCAGTGGCTGATATAGCAAACTCCATCTCATGTGTGATACAGAAATACTGCTAACCCAACAACAGTGCTAGGTGCCTGTACTACAGAAACACTGTTAACCCAACAAACAGTACTAGGTGCCTGACTACAGAAACACTGTTAACCCAACAACAGTACTAGGTGCCTGTACTTCAGAAACACTGTTAACCCAACAACAGTACTAGGTGCCTGTACTACAGAAACACTGTTAACCCAACAACAGTACTAGGTGCCTGTACTACAGAAACACTGCTA
>NC_034194.2:39995093-40050035 GCF_002021735.2 Oncorhynchus kisutch
CAGCTGGTGCTCTCATGCATGCTTCAGTGTTGCTTGCCTTGAAATGAGCATTAAAGGCATTTAGCTTGTCTGGTAGGCTAGCATCACTGGGCATCTCGCGGCTGGGTTTCCTTTTGTAGTCCGTAATAGTTTGCAAGCCCTGCCACATCCAACGAGTGTCAGAGCCAGTGTAGTAGGATTCAATCTTCAGTCCTGTATTGACCCTTTGCCTGTTTGATGGACGACTCCAAAAAATATAGATTAAAACTCTCTTGGTAGATAAGTGTGTTCTACAGCTTATTATGGTACTCTATCCCAGGCGAGACTTCCTTAAAATAATATTAGACATGGTGCACCAGCTAGCTGTTCTGTCCTGCCGATGTACGGAAAACCCAGCCAACTGTACATTATCCGTGTCGTCGTTCAGCCATGACACGGTGAAACAAGATATTACAGTTTTTAATGTCCCGTTGGTAGGATCGTCTCGAACGGAGATCATCCCGTTTATTCTCCAGTGATTCCAAGTTGGCCAATAGAACGGATGGTAGAGGCGCGCTACCCACTCGCCGACAAATTCTCACAAGGCACCCCTATCTCCGCCCCTTGCATTTCCATCTTTTCTTCACGCGAATGACTGAGATTTGGGCCTTGTAGAAGCAGTATATCCTTTACGTCTCACTCATTAAAGAGAAAATCCTTGGTGAGTTCTGTTCTGACATCCAGAAGATCTTTTCGGTCCTAAGAGACGGTAGCAAGTACAGTTGGTTAGGAGCCCGTAAAATGGCAGCCATCCCCTCTGGCGCCATTATAAACATATGCAGTTGATTAGGGTCCCTGACCCCCCCCCCCCCCCCCCCACCAGGTGCGAGTTAGAAATCCCCCCCCCCACCAGGTGCGAGTTAGAAATATGGTTTTGCATCAGCAGAATTTCCTCTTGCTTTGTCACTAGTCTCAGAAGGGTCGTTAAAAACGTTAAAAACGTTAAAAACCGGATATTCCGGTTTTCAAGGGAAAGGGAAGAGAGTCTGCGACGTGATTTCAATTTTTGGCCGTTAACGTCTTTTACTGGATTGGTTGAACACGAGAGAACCTTCCCCGACGACAGAATGTGGATCTAGTTTCAGATGTGTCTTTTATGACTGCTACATTAGGTCACTGACAGTAACTCAATTAGCGATGTCAGCTAACAACATTTTTTTTTTTTTTTGGTAAGGTAGTCTAGCCACTTTTCAAAATTTGTAGTAATCATATACGAATACTGACCCGGTGTGCAAGGGCACATGCCCAGCGGCCCTGACCTCCAGGGTGGCCCTCATTTGAATTTGTTAGTCACTCTAACTCAGATATCATTAACAGGGCATACATACAGTACCAGTCAACATTTTGGACACACCTACTCATTAAAGGGTTTTTCTTTATCTTACATTGTAGAATAATAGTGAAGACATCAACACTATGAAATAACACATGTGGAATCATGTAGTAACCAAAAAAAGTGTTAAACAAATCTGTCAGAATCGTGTGTATAGGTGGCAGAGAAGTCAGGAGCAGGAGAATCAAACTGAATGAAACGGAGTTTATTGACTGTAAACAAAACTCCAAAACTAAGAATAATAATAAGACAAAGTGGGTACGAGGGTACGAGGACCCGTCGCCCAGCAACACAAACAACCTCTGACAAAGACATGAGGGGAAACAGAGGGTTAAATACACAACAGGTAATGAATGGTGATTGATACCAGGTGTGTTGGAAGACAAGACAAAACCAATGGAAAATGAAAAATAGATCAATGATGGCTAGAAGACCGGTGACGTCGACCGCCGAGCACCGCCCGGCTTCGACTTCGCCAGAAGTCGTGACACAAATCAACATATATTTTACATTTGAAATTCTTCAAAGTAGCCACATTTCATTATTATTATTATTATTATTATTATTATTGTTATTATTATTGTTATTATTATTATTGTTATTATTATTATTATTATTATTATTATTATTATTGTTATTATTATTATTGTTATTATTATTATTATTATTATTATTGTTATTATTATTGTTATTATTATTATTATTTATTATTATTATTGTTATTATTATTGTTATTATTATTATTATTATTATTTATTATTATTATTATTATTGTTATTATTATTATTATTACTATTATTATTTTATTTTTTTTATAATAGAAAACCATCATTCCACTTTGACATTAAGGGGTATTGTGGGTAGGCCAGTGAAAACAAATATCTCAATTGAATCCATTTTAATTTCAGGTTGTAACAACAAGCAACATGTGGAAAAAGTTGAGGGGTGTGAATACTTTCTGAAGGCTCTGTATCTCTCCATAAAATTCCCCTGGAGTTGATTTGCAGGCGTTTTTACAGTCTTATCTCCAACAATTAAAAAAAATACAACTCTTTTTTTAAAATTTTAAATCAGAACTTGTGGGGTCCAAATAAAGGTGACCCGCGGGCCACCAGTTGGGGAACCCTGTCCTAAGGTAATGTGATGGTCCAGGTATAAGGAATCTGGGGTGTTGGTACAGAATACTCAGAACCTCCCAATGCTAAAAGCCCATCAGACTCCAGTAGGGTTCTCCCTAAACAGACCTTCATATCATTCTGAGGTGCTAGACATGGGTTTTAAGAGTCTCTGGAGCCACACAATGGAATGTCAATATACATATATATTTTTAAATTCAAATATATCAGTGATAAATGACAAAATAATATACATTTGGATTTGTTAAAATTATTTATTTCCATTGCTTCATTCAAACACAGTATGAAAAAGCAAAGTATTGACAGAGGGTTTGGTTTAAAAGATTAGTGACAGAAATATGCGATTCCCCAAAGGTAAACTGTTCACAGCTTTTAGAAGCATTATGGTGAAAATTCCTTGTCACCTGTAACATTGCAGACCAAAAAAAAAAAAATGTTTGATGAACTGTTTAAAACAAACAGAAATATATATCAAATTCACATGAGCTCTTCCACGAGAAGCATAACCAGCATATAGCCTGGATACCAACCCTCATCTCTAGAAACAAGCTAGGACTGACAGTCACCATCGGTCTGGCAATAACATCCCTGTCCAATAAACCACAGAGCTAGACGGGCACCCAGGCTATTTAAAGTGAGTGTTAACATTCAAGGAGGAACTATTTAGCCTACTATAATGTACACTGTGTATTCTATAGAGCAGTAGGGTTGAATCGGCTGGAGATCGAGAGTGAGGAGCACAATCAGACAGAGACAAGAGGGGTGTTTCATTCACTGGAGGTTAACGGAGCTGGGCGATCTTAGGGTTTCTATTGCCTGGGGTTTTCTAGTCTCTACTCACTACTGATGTAAACAAAGAAAGGCTAAAACTAAAACAGAGACAGTGGGCTGGGGATTTCTCCTGGGCCAGGGTAAGGTTGGATTACTCTCTAGCTTCTCTACCCTGCCTGCTGGCTTTACACTGATTAAGATGGGGGGGGGGGAGATCTGGTTAAGAGACATCTGCATGCTTCCCATCCGAAACAGTTTCCGTGTATACTATGTTACGATGCCATTTTTTTCCCACGTTTCGGTTAGTTTTGGTCTTTTTCGTCTGTTCGTGCACACAACATTTTTCTTGAGGCAAGCCGAAGTTCGGTAGCCGAAGTCTACTCCTTTTGGTCGGTGATTGGTCAACAGTAGGGATTCTTCAATGTAGTGATGGTTGTCATTCAATGAGACGACTCATTTCCTAGAGAAATACTGAACCAAACATCTTAGTTAAATGCAAAATTGCGTGACTAAGACCCCCTCTGAAAAAAACCGTGTAAATTTATTACAGATTTCTTGAGTTATCTTCAATTAATTCTGATTATTTTGAGGAAGTGTATACTGGCTACGGCGTCTCAAGAGGGACAAAGAGTACTATTGCAGTTTTTCAAGAAAATGTATTTTAAGGGAGTATGCGAGGCACAGACATTCACTTCTCCTAGTGGAGAACTGTTAGGCTGCAAATGCAACCGAACGTTCAGCAGAGGCATTTAGGCTGCAAACGCAACCGAACGTTCAGCAGAGGCATTTAGGCTGCAAACCCAACAGAACATTTTGCAGAGGCATTTAGGCTGCAAACCCAACAGAACATTTAGGCTGCAAACCCAACAGAACATTGTGCAGAGGCATTTAGGCTGCAAACGCAACAGAACATTCTGCAGAGGAATTTAGGCTGCAAACCCAACAGAACATTTAGGCTGCAAACCCAACAGAACATTCTGCGGAGGCATTTAGGCTGCAAGAAAAGATGGCGCCTAAAGATAGAGCAGTTGAACTCATTCATTTGGTGGGTGTTTATATTTGTCCTGTTTCCTATTTGTCCTATGTGGGTTTTTGGCACATCCCAACTCTCCCTGAGACACCCTCGGAGAGTGGGGTCGCGACCCTGGAGCAATTATGGCCTATTTATTGCCTTACCTCCTCACGCCATTTGCACACACTGTATATAGACTTCCTTTTATTGTGTTATTGACTGTACGTTTGTTTATTTCCAGGTGTAACTCTGTTGTTGTTGTTTGTTTCACACTGCTTTTGCTTTATCTTGGCCAGGTCCCAGTTGTAAATGAGAACTTGTTCTCAACTGACCTACCTGGTTAAATAAAGGTGTTCTCAACTGGGCTGCCTGGTTAAATAAAGGTGTTCTCAACTGGCCTGCCTGGTTAAATAAAGGTGTTCTCAACTGGCCTGCCTGGTTAAATAAAGGTGTTCTCAACTGGCCTGCCTGGTTAAATAAAGGTGTTCTCAACTGGCCTGCCTGGTTAAATAAAGGTGTTCTCAACTGGCCTGCCTGGTTAAATAAAGGTGTTCTCAACTGGCCTGCCTGGTTAAATAAAGGTGTTCTCAACTGGCCTGCCTGGTTAAATAAAGGTGTTCTCAACTGGCCTGCCTGGTTAAATAAAGGTGTTCTCAACTGGCCTGCCTGGTTAAATAAAGGTGAAATAAAAAATAAAGTCAATAAAAAGTGCCGTGTGATTTTTTTTACCTCATCGGTGGCTGGTCCCAATGCCCTAACCGCTAGGCTACGTGCCACCCTAACCAACACAATGGCCTGTGGACGCCATTCCCAGGTCACACAGGTAAGAAGGTAGCACCTAGCCTAGCTAACAACCAAGGTAGCACCTAGCCTAGCGCTGTGAATTCAGCCTACATACACTGTTGAATATGAATAGGCCTTGTTTTGTGTGGCTGGGCAGCAAAAATGCAAATGAGAAAAGGCTAACAACCAACACCTGACGACCTAAAAAAAAATATCCTTCTCTCTCACAACCCACTGACTCTCTGACTATCCCACAGAGGCAGCGCAGTAAGCTCTCAGGTTGGAGAAGGCACCAATCCAGACCATGCAAAGGAATTCACAACATTTACATGACAGCCTTGTCCCACTGACAAGATATACTCAATGTCCTTGGTTTTGATTTTCTCTTGTCTTTATTACGCTTCAGTACCCGTTCTTACTTGGTGACCTGTAAGGGCTAGTGAAGTATGCTATACCACTGTCTTCAGTCCAGGACTACTAGTAGAACTCAGTTCATTTACCAATTCTGGGACGATTCCAAAACTACAAGTTCTTAGTAAGTCTTCATAAGTTAATAAATAATAATAGTCATTATTCTGTCCAGGACCCATGGGATCTCATCTCAGATAAAACAGAATAACTTCTTCCAGCTGCATTTAGAGAAGGCCTTGCTGCGTCTGTCCGACAGCTGCCTCTTCTTCTCCTTCCTGGCCTTGTGTTTGATGGCAGCAAAGATGGCCGCATCGAACGCCTCTTTTAAGTTCTTCTGCGTCAGCGAAGAACACTCGACATAGTCCGCCGCTCTGATCTTCACCGCCACGCTCCGCGCCCGATTGGTCAGCACCGGTTTGACCCCGCAGCGGGCCAGGTTGATCAGGACGTTGACGTCCAGCAGGAGGTCGGACTGGGTGCCCACGAGGATGATGGGAGCTGAGGGGTTGCAGGCTCGGATCTCTGGGATCCACTTGTGGGTGACATTGTGGAAGGAGGTGGGGTTGACCACACTGAAGCAGAGCAGGAAGACATCCGTGTGGGAGTAGGAGAGGGAGCGGAAATCGTCAAACACCTCCTGGAAATGTCAAGGTAGAGAGAGATAGAGGAGGGGTGGGGTAGGGGGCAAAGAGAAAGAGAGAGAGAGGGGTCAGCTTAGCTGATTCAGCAGTGTGTGAATGTGAATGCTGTCTGGGGGTCTGAACAACAACAACAATGGACACCGGTGACAGAGAGAGACGATGACTCACACAGTATGACATGTATTGGCCTTTAGAACCAAACTACTGCTGCTACATGTGAAAGACTGAATGCTTTCCTGTCAGCTACATATATGTGACTGATTCTACAAAGCAGACGTGTATAATTCATTTCAAAATTACATCCCAACATGTTTCAAACTGTTGTCATTGAATTGGACTGAAGAGATTCAAGAATATACTATTCATTATGGATGATATAATGTTCTTATATATATATCCTTTTTTTTAAAGAGTCTGATATTGTTACCTGTCCAGCTGTGTCCAGTAGTTGTATTCTGACTGAGGCTCCTCCTACTTGGACCTGACCTGTTGAAGAAAACACAAGAATACAATTATTTCATAACTCAAGTTTGTTAATAGTTTGTAAATCAACAATACATTTAGTTGTTTAATTCTTATAAATAAGGATATTATACGGTTATAAACTTAGGCTATAGAGTTATTTTTCTGAAATGTACTTCCAGTAATTGAAAGGTTCTCACCTGAAAAGACATCAAAGCCCGTCTGTTTGTATTCCGTGGGGTATCCATTGCTGGTGTAACTGACTATCATGCTTGTCTTTCCCACCGCCCCGTCCCCCACCAGCATACAGCTGATAGCCGCTGGCTCCCTCTCCAACCCCGGCGCTGACTCCCTCTCCAACCCCGGCGCTGACTCCCTCTCCAACCCCGGCGCTGACTCCCTCTCCAACCCCGGCGCTGACTCCCTCTCCAACCCCGGCGCTGACTCCCTCTCCAACGCCGGCGCTGACTCCCTCTCCAACCCGGCCTCTTGGTTTATCAATCCGCATGAAGAGGGGACGCGGGATTCTTCACAATAATAATCCATTTGAGGTGGCATGTCCGACGATTAAAGTTGAAGAGTAGTAACTTTCCCGTGCATAAAAGCTCAGTCTTATTTTAGGCTATTCCGAAGTGCGATTCTATAGATGAGTTTTTCTTCATTCAGCGATGTGTTCTGTTGTCTCACCTTGTCGGGTTGTGAATGACAGTGAACTGAATCGGTTTTGAGGCAACTTTCCGCTCAGTCATGTTGTGATTTGCATAGCCCCGCCTCCACCAGCTGAAGGAAAGATGTGAACTATTTGCGGAGGATTGGCAGACACTATATATATAGTAAGACCCTTGAATGGTTGGTTGTGTTCCTATATTGCAGGCTGTTTTGACATGTAAGCTACTTCCCAAAATATTTGCTGTGATGTTATTTTTTTTGATAGTGACAATAATACAATGATTTATCTTATTAACTTTTTAGTGTTTGCATTGTCTCTATTATGCAACGAATCAGAAGTGCAATACATGATTTCCAGTTGTGTATTTTGACAACAGACAATTATATAAAGTATAATTAACGAAGGTCTTGTATTGGCCCTAAAAATTGTCAAAGACTCCAGCCACCTGTAGGCTGTTCTCTCTACCACCGCACGGCAAACTGTACCGAAGTCTAGGTCCAAACGGCTCCTTAACAGCTTCTGCCCCCAAGCCATAAGACCGCTAAACAGTTAATAAAACGGCTACCCGGACTATTTGCATTGACCTCGTTTTTTCCGCTGCTGCTGCTGGCTATTTGTTATCTACGCATAGTTACTTTACCCCTACTTACATGTATACTGAACAAAAATAGAAACGCAACATGCAACAATTTAAAAGATTTTACTGGGTTACTGTTCATAGAAGGAACCCAATCAATTGAAATACATTCATTAGGCCCTAATCTATGGATTTCACATGACTGGGCAGAGGTGCAGCCACGGGTGGGCCTGGGAGGGCATAGGCCCCCCACTTGGGAGCCAGGTCCAGCCAATCATAATGAGTTTTTCCCCACAAAAGTGCTTAATTACAGACAAAAATAGTCCTCAGCTTTTTGTGCATATGGAAAATGTCTGGGATATTTTTGTTAAGTATACATATGCCTTAATTACCTTGATTAACCTGTACCCGCACATTGACTCATTATTGGTACCCCCTGTATAAAGCCTCGTTATTGTTATTTGATTGTTACTTTGTCTCTTAATTATTATACATTTTTTTTAGCAAATATTTTCTTATTGCATTGTTGGTTAAGGGCTTACAAATAATAATTTACTTACAAGCGCATTATACCCTGACGAAGACAGCTTGTCTGTCGAAACGTTGGATATTAGGTTATTCAATTATTGCATCTGAGGTCCTAGTGTGCAGCTCTCGTTTTCTTTTTTCATGCATTTGGCGCATGTGACAAATACAATTTGATATATTTTTTTTTGGGGGGGGGTGTATTTATTAGCCTCACATATAACAAATAAATGTCAGTCGCTGTTTGAAAATTGGACAAAGTGCGCCTTCTCGTGCCAGACTATAGAACTACAATGTTCTTCTCATCACGTGATTTTGGTGCCAAGATCACCTGACTACACACGGGTCCTTTCCCTGTTTTTGTGCGTTTGTAAATGTTCGGGGAAGTTGCACACAATTAGCATGTTTTGACAGTTTTTTATATGGCTAAGATAATGCCGTTTTCTATCATGTAGAGTACGCTTCAATTCCGAATCCTTTCTGACGAGACGCACGCACCAGAATGGGCTCTTTGTAGACTCCAGAAATCTAGCGGTACCTTGTTAGCTCATAGCCAGTCATTATGCCACCGCATGATCCGACCTTATAGCAGTTAGCTGTTAGTTAGTTCCTCTGCTGTAGATCACCGCTACGTTTGGCAATGTCTTCTATCCTGGATGAATACGAAGACTCGCAGAACAGCAGGCACCCTGTGCAACATAGTAGCCGCCTGTCTGCTGCTAACATCGGCATAACGCATTCAGGTACTGGGGCAAGGCTATGGGTCTGTTTATAATAAGGCTCTATTGTTGGGACTATCTATATTGTTGAATTTATGCACCAAATTACTTCAAAATCACTAGTAGAATTATATGTTTTAATGTTCCGCTTGATACCGATTTGATAGAATGGAATTGACGATGTTGGTAATGCTGTTACCTATTAGACGCTAACTAGCGAACTACCTTCTAGCGCCTAATATTGACGAGTTTCCTCTGGCCTGGCCCTTGATCATGACTCTGAGATCCATTACATTACACATACGATGTGCGTCTTCTGTTTTGGGGAGTTTGGTTTAGAGGGTTATTTTTATATCTGCGTCTCTGAACACTTGTGTGTAAACGGAAGTCGGATGCCACTGAAAAGTACTGTCTGTAACTGTGTTAAAACAGTGTAGCCTAAGTGTATATTTTGCATTTGTTACATTATTTTGATGTGATATGAAAGTAGAGGACTTTGTTTCTAGAACCGTACCGCAATAATATTGTCTGCTGTGGCAGCCATTGCCGATTCAAATCAAATCAAACTTTATTTGTCACCACGACCCGAATACAAGTGTAAACCTTATGATGAAATGCTTATTTACAAGCCCTTAACCAACAGTGCAGTTCAAGAAGAGTTAAGAAAATATTTGCTAAATAGACTAAAATAAAAAGTAACACAATAACATAACAATAAAGAGGTTATATACAGGGGGTACTGGTACTGAGTCATTGTGCTGGGGTACGGGTTAGTTAGGGGATACCGGTACTGAGTCATTGTGCTGGGGTACGGGTTAGTTAAGGTAATGTGTGCATGTAGGTAGAGGTGACTTCTCTAAACAGAACATCCTTGGACTATAAGGAGTAACGTTAGGCTCTTTTAGTTCATTGGGCTAGTGATGATGATGATTGACATGATAAGTGATTATATTAATGGTTGCTTCTGATCCGTTGCAGGGTTTGTGAATGTGAGACTCGAAGAGGAGAAGCCGATATTCAACAAACAGAGGATTGATTTCTCACCCCCAGAGAAGATCAACCACTTTGCTGTCTGTAACAATCAGCTGTGCATGAGTTTAGGGAAGGACACTCTCCTGAGGTAAGGAGACACGTTTGAAATCTGTGATTTCATGGGGTTGTGAATAGCCCTTTCAGATGTTTTTCACTGAGTTCACCCTGTTCGTTTACACTATATTTATATCAACGTTTCCCTTCTGTGGGACTTGTGATCAAATCAACATTGTATCACCCTCCTATGAATACAAACAAATCTGACTTTGCATGATTGAGTTGGTGATTTTGCTTTAAGGCATTGCACATCCAGAGAGGTGAAAACGAGAGGCCAATATCTGTCCAAAATAAGCCCAATGCATTTCTATGGGTTTATATTGGACCTAAGCTTGTCGACTGCCTTTCTGCCTTTGGGGACAACGACTCCTATTGTTAAGGCGACGACATGAGCAATTCCTAATTATATACAGATGTCTGGCGCGTCGGAGGAGAATTCGGACCGGTAGCCTACAAGTGGTCCTTTTCCGGTGGTGTTTATCAGATCAAAGTGCAGAGTGGCGTGTGCACATTTGTTGATTTTCTTGGCGAGTTATTAGCCCAGATATCATTAGCTATATAGCTAATTATTAGTCAGCAATGGGAGAGTGATTGTGTCCTACAAGAGGACATAATTTGTAGGCTAACATTTCTAGCATTGGGCCAGTAACCGGAAGGTTGCTGGATCGAATCCCCGAGCTGACAAGGTAACAATCTGTCATGCTGCCCCTGAACAAGGCAGTTAACCCGCTGTTCCCCTGTAGGCCGTCATTTTAAATAAGAATTTGTTATTAACTGACTTGCCTAGTTAAATAAAGGTAATATTTAAAATGTAAAAATAGCTGTCTGATAAAGGAGTCTGGTAAATAGCTGGTTAATGTCTTAAAGGGGCAGTGTTGTATGTTGAGAGGCTGGAATGTGCAAAGAAACCAAAATGGCCGACATCTTTGTCTGATTCACTGCATGGTGAAAATAATTTATTTTGTAAATCGGTTTCTTGCATCAATACAACTTAATAAAATGCCTTTTTCGGGGCCTCTATTTGTCCCATAGTGTTACAGACCAGTGAAACATCAGGCCTCTATTTGACTCATGGTGTTACAGACCAGTGAAACATCAGGCCTCTATTTGACTCATGGTGTTACAGACCAGTGAAACATCAGGCCTCTATTTGACTCATGGTTTTACAGACCAGTGAAACATCAGGCCTCTATTTGACTCATGGTGTTACAGACCAGTGAAACATCAGGCCTAGATAAAGTGTATACAAGGTTCATGTCCAGCCCCTCATGTGTTCAGAAAGGTTCATGAAATGTAGACCTTAATTGAACACCATATAGACTACTGTAGACTATCTACTGTAGACTATCTACTGTAGACTATCTACTGTAGACTATCTACTGTAGACTATCTACTGTAGACTATCTACTGTAGACTATCTACTGTAGACTATCTACTGTAGACTATCTACTGTAGACTATCTACTGTAGACTATCTACTGTAGACTATCTACTGTAGACTATCTACTGTAGACTATCTACTGTAGACTATCTACTGTAGACTATCTACTGTAGACTATCTACTGTAGACTATCTACTGTAGACTATCTACTGTAGACTATCTACTGTAGACTATCTACTGTAGACTATCTACTGTAGACTATCTACTGTAGACTATCTACTGTAGACTATCTACTGTAGACTATCTACTGTAGACTATCTACTGTAGACTATCTACTGTAGACTATCTACTGTAGACTATCTACTGTAGACTATCTCATAGAAATACATAGATGTATTGGTTTTGTTGGTAGTTCCACTCTACATTATGCTCAAATATCCACAGGAGCCTACTTGGCCAGACTATAAGTGTTACTTTAGTGTTCACAGTAAAACACGCGCTGGAAGTTTCTACAGAATACTCACAACGTTCAAGTTTCACGCCTCACAAGACCTGAAAATTTGCTCGGTTCCCCCCCAAAAATGTTGAAGGAGCAGTTGGCCTTGTCACCCATGCCTGTCCAAGCCTATCTGTGTGAGAAGAACCAAACGTGTGAATGGTGCAGTTTGGATCTTGATGTGATTGCTAAGTGATGGGATTAAAGGGGTAAGGGTTGATCTCGTCAGTCATTCAGGGTGATCTGTAAAGGACTATGATGGTATTGATTTGAATACCTACTGTATAACATTGGATTGGTATAATGGTAATGATAATAAGCATGAATATTTCATGTCTTGTAAAATATCAATTGTAAAATATATTCTGAAATACCTGTGTTTGTGTGCTTTCATATCAGATTGCATCTACCGTATTGGTGTCTAAGATGAGTGAACATGACTTTATAAAGGAGTTTATTAAGATTTCCTCTGTATGTTGTTCCAGGATTGACCTTGCCAAGCCAGACCAGCCCAACCAGATAGAACTGGGGAGGAAGGATGACAGCAGAGTACACAAGCTCTTCCTGGATCCCACAGGTGAGAACCGGGGAGCTCTTTCAGGATCCCACAGGTGAGAACCGGGGAGCTCTTTCAGGATCCCACAGGTGAGAACCGGGGAGCTCTTTCAGGATCCCACAGGTGAGAACCGGGGAGCTCTTTCAGGATCCCACAGGTGAGAACCGGGGAGCTCTTTCAGGATCCCACAGGTGAGAACCGGGGAGCTCTTTCAGGATCCCACAGGTGAGAACCGGGGAGCTCTTTCAGGATCCCACAGGTGAGAACCGGGGAGCTCTTTCAGGATCCCACAGGTGAGAACCGGGGAGCTCTTTCAGGATCCCACAGGTGAGAACCGGGGAGCTCTTCCTGGATCCCACAGGTGAGAACCGGGGAGCTCTTTCAGGATCCCACAGGTGAGAACCGGGGAGCTCTTTCAGGATCCCACAGGTGAGAACCGGGGAGCTCTTTCAGGATCCCACAGGTGAGAACCGGGGAGCTCTTTCAGGACCCCACAGGTGAGAACCGGGGAGCTCTTTCAGGATCCCACAGGTGAGAACCGGGGAGCTCTTTCAGGATCCCACAGGTGAGAACCGGGGAGCTCTTTCAGGACCCCACAGGTGAGAACCGGGGAGCTCTTTCAGGACCCCACAGGTGAGAACCGGGGAGCTCTTTCAGGACCCCACAGGTGAGAACCGGGGAGCTCTTTCAGGACCCCACAGGTGAGAACCGGGGAGCTCTTTCAGGACCCCACAGGTGAGAACCGGGGAGCTCTTTCAGGACCCCACAGGTGAGAACCGGGGAGCAGGAAAATAAAGTAGGATACTTGAAAAGTACTCCCAGAGATGGAATGGCATTAGGATCCTCCAATTCATTCATGTTTTACCTCATTGTCAGATTAGTATTTGTGCTAACTGATACATTTTCCATAGGGGTACTTCTCAGGTAAATTATCAACAGAATTTGCCGTTTTAATTCATAGCTAGTTAATGTGAGTAATCGGGGCGGCAGGGTAGCCTAGTGGTTAGAGAGTTGGACTAGTAACCGAAAGGTTGCAAGTGTAATCCCCGAGCTGACAAGGTACAAATCTGTCGTTCTGCCCCTGAACAAGGCAGTTAACCCACTGTTCCTAGGCCATCATTGAAAATAAGAATTTGTTCTTAACTGACTTGCCTAGTTAAATAAAGGTAAAATAAAATAAAAATCATCACACCATTATGGTTAATCTAATTACTACCCCAAAGTAACGACAGTTAAGTCTGTACCAATTCAATTCCCAATACTCTTAGTTATTTTATTTTGGTGCATACTGAAATAGGCTGAATCTCAAACCGAGCACTCGATATGCTTGCTCACTAGTCAATCTCAAACACTAGTTGTCGAGTCATCGAGGGCTCCACTGCGTCCTTCGCAGGCCTCTTTTATTGAGTGGGCATCCTGTGCCGACGCCTTGCCCTTAGCAACGAGTTCTTCCCATGAATCTGTGTTACCAAGCAACAACATAGTTATTACTACTTCGCCCTAAAAAAAATTTAATAAATGAAGATGAGAAATTAATTTAGACGTTTGGCCGAGGAGGTCATTTTCCATCTAGCTAAGGAGTTTAGTGCCTGAAGAAGTTGTATTTCTGATGTTTCATAATGAGCATGAAGCCCTGCCCAGCATTATCTGGTTAGCATGAAGCCCTGCCCAGCATTATCTGGTTAGCATGAAGCCCTGCCCAGCATTATCTGGTTAGCATGAAGCCCTGCCCAGCATTATCAGATTAGCATGAAGCCCTGCCCAGCATTATCTGGTTAGCATGAAGCCCTGCCCAGCATTATCTGGTTAGCATGAAGCCCTGCCCAGCATTATCTGGTTAGCATGAAGCCCTGTCTAGCATTATCTGGTTAGCATGAAGCCCTGCCCAGCATTATCTGGTAGCATGAAGCCATGTCTAGCATTATCTGGTTAGCATGAAGCCCTGCCCAGCATTATCTGGTTAGCATGAAGCCCTGCCCAGCATTATCTGGTTAGCATGAAGCCCTGTCTAGCATTATCTGGTTAGCATGAAGCCCTGTCTAGCATTATCTGGTTAGCATGAAGCCCTGCCCAGCATTATCTGGTTAGCTCTAAGCCTCAGCCAGTCATTTATATGATTCGAAAGAGAAGCTTACCAACCAGCTAATGCAACAATGAATGTAATGCTCCTTTCATAAGCTAGTGCAACTAATCAGATATCTGTGTATTTCTGATTATTCAGTAGTATTACATCAATGATTAAACACAGGTCTCCCCTCTCGTCCCCTGCAGGGTCCCACCTGGTGATTTCTCTCAGTACCAGCGAGTGTCTGTATCTGAACAGGAACACCCAGAAGGTGAGGTCTCTGTCCCGCTGGAGAGGACACCTCATAGAGAGTGTAGGCTGGAACAAGCTTCTGGGGACAGAGACCAACACTGGGCCCATCCTAGTGGGAACCAGCCAGGGAATCATCTTCGAGGCTGAGATCTCTGCTTCAGAGGGAAGCCTGTTTAACACCAACCCTGACCAGTACTTCAAACAGGTGAGAACACACACACACACACACAGTAGGCTACTTCAAACAGGTCAGTGATGGGATCTGAAAATAAACATTGAGTAACAAAATAAAACATTGCCCCAAGATGATGTTTTGTAAATTGAACCAATGGAAAGCAATGCTTATCAAACCTCTTGACATTCAAACTAATTTATCAATGCTGATTTGGTTACTACTAGGGATGATACACGATATATCGGAATCGGACGATATTAGCTATAAAAATGCCAACATCGTCTCTACGTCTAGTTTACCGCTGCTGTCAAAGCTGCCGTGCATAACCTGTATAATATAGATGGTGACGTCATGACGCCACGAAAGAGACAGCGCTACACGTGCAACACAGCACTCCTAACCTGGCCCACAATGTCTCCGGTAGGCCGTCATTGAAAATAAGAATGTGTTCTTAACTGACTTGCCTGGTTAAATAAAGGTCAAATAAAAAATTTAAAAATACTGCGTGGATCTATTTTGAAGTTTTCAAAGGAAGATGACAAAAAAGTCCATATGGAACATTTGTGCTGCTATTTATTTCCAGAGGGAGAAGGTGAAATCTTTCAATAGCACAAAACCCTAATACCTCCCTCACGTTCAGCGACTTAGAACAAAAGAAGAACACCTAAGCGCACACTTCCAATAACTAAACAAGTTTTAATTCGAGCAGAAAGAGCAAGATCATTTCAGCGAGACAACTCAAACACGAAATCCATTGACGCCAAGGTAATGGCGTCAGTTAATGAAGAACAAATTCTTATTTTCAATGAAGGCCTAGGAACAGTGGGTTAACTGCCTTGTTCAGGGTCAGAACGACAGATTTGTACCTTGTCAGCTCAGGGATTACGATCTAGCAACTTTTCGGTTACTAATCCAATGCTCTAACCACTAGGCTACGCTGCCGCCCCTATATCATTGCCCTTGACAACCAACCATTCTCCGTCGTGGTTGATGTTGGCTTTTGCCAACTGGTCGAGCACCTCGAGCCCCGGTACACTCTACCAAGTAGACGCTATTTTTCAGATGTTGCCCTACCGGAGTTACAAAGTATTGTTGGAAAGCACATCCATGAGCTACTTGCTATGGGCGTCACTGCTATTAGCTTCACGACTGACATTTGGACCAGCGACGTCAGCCCCATGAGCATGCTGAGTCTGACAGCACATTGGGGCGACGAGGGTTTCGTACTGAGGAAAGCCGTATTGCATGCTCGAGAATGTACTGGTTCTCATACCGCTGCAGCCATTTCAATGGCATCTGAGAACACGTTTGAAAGTTGGAAAATCCCCAGGGACAAAGTAGACACTGTGCAACGTGATGATGCACGGAACACGACAAAGGCTTCGGAAGAATGCGGAGTCGGCAGTTTGTGAACGAAGGTGTTTTGGCCCGACGCAGTGTAACAGTATAACTTTAGACTGTCCCCTCGCCCATACCCGGGCGCGAACCAGGGACCCTCTGCACACATCAACAACAGTCACCCACGAAGCATCGTTACCCATCACTCCACAAAAGCCGCGGCCCTTGCAGAGCAAAGGGGAACAACTACTTCAAGGTCTCAGAGCAAGTGTAGTGTTGGACTAGTAACCGGAAGGTTGCAAGTTCAAACCCCCGAGCTGACATGGTAAAAATCTGTCGTTCTGCCCCTGAACAGGCAGTTAACCCACTGTTCCTAGGCCGTCATTGAAAAGAAGAATTTGTTCTTAACTGACTTGCCTGGTTAAATAAAGGTAAAATAAATAAAAAATAAATAAAAGTGACGTCACCGATTGAAACGATATTTAGCGCGCACCACCGCTAACTCAGCTAGCCGTTTCACAACCGTTACAGCAGCATATCTGACACAGTGGCAACAGGTAGGAAGATAGTGGGTCATTTTAAACACTCACAGCATACAGCTTGGAGTGAAAACGAAAAGGTTTAAGCAAGACGTTTCCACCAGATGGAACAGTACTTTTTATATGATGTAGAACCTGCCGGAACAAAAAACGAGTGCTTGGCCGCGTACGCAGCAACAATCAGTACAAACCGGCAGACTCTCATTGAAAACATGAACACACTCCTGGCTCCATTCGAAACACTGACTTGAGAAATAAGCTCTTCAACAGTGTCTGCAGCAGATGTGATTACCCCTCTGTCATGGCAAGATTGGAAAGTCAGAAGAGCCACCTTTTTAAAGCATCTTTGTAATGCGGGACAGCTAAAATATTTTGTCAGGAATATCTGTCATGCGATTTCAAATACATTCATGGATTTTACAAGTTTATTAATCAATCTGTTCCTAACTGAACAAATGAACATATGACACATTGTTTCCCCTATTTAACTGTACTAGAATCCTTAAAAGGTCGCTAATATTTTTTCATATCGATTATCGATATCTGTGTCGGGTTTTTTTTGGGCAAGGAAAATATCTGATATCGGCCATAAAATGTAATATCGATGCACCCCTAGTTACTGTGCACCCCTAGTTACTGTGCACCCCCAGTTACTGTGCACCCCCAGTTACTGTGCACCCCCAGTTACTGTGCATTCATTGGTTACACTCTTTCATGTGAACTTATCCGCAGGCTACCAGCTTCTGTGACCAGCTTCTGTGACTGTATTTGATGTAGCATTTAGATTTGTATTTTTTTCTACCAAACCAGTCCTTATTATAAGTCCTTATTATTAAAACACAGGTCCACTCCCTGGAAGAAGACGGGAGGCCTGCTCCTGTGTGCTGTATAGAGGTGGAGAGAGGTCCGGAGTCTAAAGTCGTCATCATCGCCACCACCAGGAAGCGTCTGTTCCAGTTCGTAGGTCGTGTGGCGGAGGGGTCCGAGCAGCAAGGCTTCAGCTCCGTCTTCTCACAGAACCAGGTCTGCTTGCAGCGGCTTTTTTTAAACAACAGGGCAAATGGCAACCTATTGACTATGTAGTGTATTTACACTCCCTATTGACTATGTAGTGTATTTACACTCCCTATTGACTATGTAGTGTATTTACACTCCCTATTGACTATGTAGTGTATTTACACTCCCTATTGACTATGTAGTGTATTTACACTCCACACTATATCTGAATATTTACACACTATATCTGAATATTTACTCTCCCTACTATATAGTGCATTTACATTCCATACTATATCTGAATATGTACACTCCATACTATATCTGAATATGTACACTCCATACTATATCTGAATATGTACACTCCATACTATATCTGAATATGTACACTCCATACTAGACACTATATCTGAATATGTACACTCCATACTAGACACTATCTGAATATTTACACACTATATCTGAATATTTACACTCCATGCACTTTTCTCACTTCTCTAATGACCTCTAGCAACTATGCCATTTTTTTGTTCTATTTGTTGTTCTAGCTTGTTTTATAAACTGGGTGGTTCAAGCCCTGAATACTGATTGGCTGACAGAATCTTCATTTTTACTGCTCTAATTAAGTTGTTAACCAGTTTTATAATAGCAATGAGGCACATTGGGGGTTTGTGGTATATGTCCAATATACCACGGCTAAGGGCTGTATCTAGACTCTCAGCGTTGTCGTACATAAGAACAGCCCATAGCCGTGGTATATTGTCCATATACCACCCCCCCCTCGGGCCTTATTGCTTAAATATTAAGCTGCTCTCCAGTTTCCAGTATAAGGATTTATCATTTGTTATAAGCACTTTAGGCAGCAGGCTAGCCTAGTGGTTAGAGCGTTGGACTAGTAACCGGAAGGTTGCAAGTTCGAATCCCCGAGCTGACAAGTTACAAATCTGTCATTCTGCCCCTGAACAGGCAGTTAACCCACTGTTCCTAGGCCGTCATTGAAAATAAGAATTTGTTCTTAACTGACTTGCCTCGTCAAATAAATGTAAAATAAAAAATTTAATTAAAATAAGCCTTTTAGAATATCTTATAGCAATGCTTATAAGAGGTTACGCCTTTATTACTACTAGGAGCTGCTGCCCAGCTTCCAGGAGTTTCCGTTTAACATGGGCTACAGTGAGATCACCTTCTACACCTCCAAGCTCAGGTCCTGCCCCAAGGCCTTCGCATGGATGATGGGTAATGGAGTTCTCTACGGTCAGCTGGACTACATCAGGCCGGACTCAGTGCTCAGTGATGTGCAGGTACCGTTGTTATGCTATTATATAGTGCTTAGTATTTATGCTTGTGTACGGTCAGGTTTGATGTGTTGTAGAGGTAAGCTCACTTAAATACATTTTATCAGTGGTCTTTCAAAATAATTATATGGTACTGAAATTCATATAGCTGAAGCACTGACAAATATATAAAATAATACATTCTCTCTCTTCCCTCTCTCTATCAGGTGTGGGATTATACCCCAGACATAGACTTCAGTTTCAACAAGCCCATCTCTATCGTGTTGACTCAGTTCCACTTTCTACTCCTCCTCCCCGACCGCGTCAAGGCCATCTGCACCCTCAACGGACAGGTAGGGTCACACGGACACACACACACACGCACGGACACGTACGGACAGGTGGGGTCACACACACACACACGCATGGACACGTACGGACAGGTGGGGTCACACACACACACACACACACACACACACGGACACGTACGGACAGGTGGGCCTCTGACTGCTTCTGCTTAGTCTTTGGTTACAGGTCACTAAAAGGTGTAGGCCAGGTTACTGTAAAAGGTGTAGGCCAGGTTACTGTAAAAGGTGTAGGCCAGGTTACACAATTTTACGTGGCGTCATTACGTCACGTTCCTACATTATTTAAGTATGGTAAAGCTTGGTAGCTTTGACATCGATTTTTAACATTGCCGTTAAACTATACATCGGGCCGATACCGATGTTGACATTTTAGCTAATATCGTCCGATTACGATATGTTCATCGATCTATCGTGCATCCCAAATAGAGACTGTTGTTCCCACTGTGATTAGGACTTATCCTAACCAAAAACTGTGACAGATGGAATTATTAGCGTAAAACTGAAACCACCACATTTAACCACAGCAAGGTGACTGGGAACATGGATGTGTACAAACAGACCAGCTATGACGTCGATAAGGCAATCAGTGGCAAAACAACAGTTCAGAAAAGTGGAGTCGAAATTCAACAGCTCAGACACGAGACGATTGTGGCATGGACTCCAGACCAATGTTCCCTCTGAGCTGCGGGCGTGCGCAGCTCCCATCGGACTCTTTCTCTCTCTCTCTCTCTCTCTCGTTCCCTCTCTCACTGCACCAAAATATATCTACTTTCTAGCCCAGTACACAGCCAGCAGGGCATGCTACTCATTTCTGCCGCAATTGTCTTCCTGAGAACTCAGAACATTGTGGTGAGCAATTCCCGATGAGCCCATGAAAGGGCAGAGAGCATTATGGGGGAAGTGTGTGAGATTGAACTTTTAGTTAACATATTCAACCTTTCCCTTTTTTACCGTGGGAATTGTGCTCGAATCAATGTAATATTAGCCACTTTCAGCGTAACATACCGAAACAGAACAAACTATGCAGGACTTTGTATGCAAAACTAACTGCAAGAGGTTTTTCTTGTAGGCAGAACACATCAGAGTAGGATTCTATTGCATTGACAGGTACTACTCAGGCCCGTACTCTACACAATCCGTTGCGCCATAACCAATCATTTGTAGTCAACAATGGTCACTTCCTGCGAGAGTACAAAATCTGTACAGCTTTTCATGTCTTAAAGGGGCAGTGTTGTATTTTGAGACGGTCTTGAATATGCTAAGTAGCCAATAGGCAGAGGGGTAGTATAATGTGTCTGATTGTCTGTAATATTTTTTTTTGTATTTTATTTCACCTTTATTAAATCAAATCAAATCAAATGTATTTATATAGCCCTTCGTACATCAGCTGATATCTCAAAGTGCTGTACAGAAACCCAGCCTAAAACCCCAAACAGCAAGCAATGCAGGTGTAGAAGCACGCATTAAACCAGGTAGACTAGTTGAGAACACCTTTATTTAACCAGGTAGGCTAGTTGAGAACACCTTTGTTTAACCAGGTAGGCTAGTTGAGAACACCTTTATTTAACCAGGTAGGCTAGTTGAGAACAAGTTCTCATTTACAACTGCGACCTGGCCAAGATAAAGCAAAGCAATTTGACACATACAACAACAACAGAGTTACACATGGAATAAACAAAACATAGTCAATAATACAGTAGACCAAAAGAAAACAAAAAGTCTATAAACAGTGAGTGCAAATTAAGTAAGATCAGGGAGTTAATGCATTATATAGGCCATGGTGGCGAAGTAATTACAATATAGCAATTAAACACTGGAATGGTAGATGTGCAGTAGATGAATGTGCAAAGTAGAAATACTGGGGTGCAAAGGAGCAAGATAAATAAATACTGTATGGGGATGAGGTAGGTAGATAAATGGCCTGTTTACAGATGGGCTATGTACAGGTGCAGTGATCTGTGAGCTGCTCTGACAGCCTGTGAGCTGCTCTGACAGCCTGTGAGCTGCTCTGACAGCCTGTGAGCTGCTCTGACAGCCTGTGAGCTGCTCTGACAGCCTGTGAGCTGCTCTGACAGCCTGTGAGCTGCTCTGACAGCCTGTGAGCTGCTCTGACAGCCTGTGCTTAAAGCTAGTGAGGGAGATATGAGTCTCCAGCTTCAGAGATTTTTGCAGTTCGTTCCAGTCATTGGCAGCAGAGAACTGGAAGGAAAGACGACCAAAGGAGGAATTGGCTTTGGGGGTGACCAGTGAGATCCCTGCTGGAGCGCGTGCTACGAGTGGGTGCTGCTATGGTGACCAGTGAGCTGAGATAAGGTGGTGCTTTACCTAGCAGAGACTTGTAGATAACCTGTAGCCAGTGGGTTTGGTGACGAGTATGAAGCGAGGGCCAACCAACGAAAGCGTACAGAAAATGGTGGGTAGTGTATGGGGCTTTGGTGACAAAACGGATGGCTCTGTGATAGACTGCATCCAGTTTGTTGAGTAGAGTGTTAGAGGCTATTTTATAGATGACATCACAGAAGTCGAGGATCTGTAGGATGGTCAGTTTAACGAGGGTATGTTTGGCAGCATGAGTGAAGGAGGCTTTGTTGTGATATAGGAAGCCAATTCTAGATTTAACTTTGGATTGGAGATGTTTGATATGGGTCTGGAAGGAGAGTTTACAGTCTAACCAGACACCTAGGTATTTGTAGTTGTCCACGTATTCTAAGTCAGAGCCGTCCAGAGTAGTGATGCTAGATGGGCGGGCAGGTGCAGGCAGCGATCGGTTGAAGAACATGCATTTAGTTTTACTTGTATTTAAGGGCAGTTGGAGGCCACGGAAGGAGAGTTGTATGGCATTGAAGCTCGTCTGGAGGTTAGCTAACACAGTGTCCAAAGAGGGGCCAGAAGTATACAGAATGGTGTCGTCTGCGTTACCTTAAAGTGGGTACAGCCTCAGTGTTCACAGTAATCGCGTGCCAGAAGTGGCACAGAATTGCACACAATGTTCCAGTTTGCGCTCAGCAGACCAGAAATATGCTCAGTGCTGAAAACAATTAGAGGGAACATTGTTCCAGACAATCACGGATTATAAAAAACAAAAATCAAACAGCCACGGACACCAACGCCTTTCTCCCGGCCAAGCTAAACACCTTTGCCAGCTTCAAGCAAGAAGGCCACCATCGCTCCTGAGGACTGTGAGCTCTCGTTCTCCATGACTATCACATTTAAGCGTGTTAACCCTCGCAAGGCTGCCGGCCCAGACAGCGTCCCCAGCCAGGTCCTCAGAGCAGATCCAGACCAGCTGGCTGGAATGTTTATGGACATTCAATCTCTCCCCATCCCAGTCTGTTGTCCCCACTTGCTTCAAGATGTCCACCATTGTTTCTGTACCTAAGAAAGCAAAGGTAACGGAACTAAATTACTATTGCCCCGTAGCACTCACTGGGTTTGAACCTTGCAAATGGGTCCTGGAGAGGTGGTCAGCCCAACGCACCACCGGGGGCAAACTGCCTGCCCTCCAGGACATCTACAGCACCTGGTGTCACAGGAAGACCAAGAATATCCTTTAAGGTCAGCTACCCGAGCCACGGTTCACCCCGCTACCATCTAGAAGGCAGAGACGGTACAGGTGTATCAAAGCTGTGACCGACAGACTGAGAAACCGCTTCTATCTCCAGGCAACCTGAATGATAAATAGTCAAAACTAGCTGGCCTCCACCCAGTACCCTACCCTGAACCTTATCGACTACTGCCCTATGTACATAAGTCATTGAACACTGGTCACTCGAATGTTTACATAAAGATATTTATTTTTTTTACCTTTATTTTACTAGGCAAGTCCGTTAAGAACAAATTCTTATTTTCAATGACGGCCTAGGAACAGTGGGTTAACTGCCTGTTCAGCCCTATGTACATAGTCATTGAACACTGGTCACTCGAATGTTTACATACAGATTTACCCACTTCATATTTATTATATTGTATTCTAGTCAAGGCTCATCCTATATACAGTGGGGCAAAAAAGTATTTAGTCAGCCACCAATTGTGCAAGTTCTCACACTTAAAAAGATT
Source organism: Oncorhynchus kisutch (assembly GCF_002021735.2). Taxonomy (NCBI): domain Eukaryota; kingdom Metazoa; phylum Chordata; class Actinopteri; order Salmoniformes; family Salmonidae; genus Oncorhynchus; species Oncorhynchus kisutch. Next base: position 40,018,736 of record NC_034194.2, read on the forward strand.
AAAGAGGCCTGTAATTTTCAGAAATCTTGCTTGTTTGTAGGTGACCAAATACTTATTTTCCACCATCATTTCAAAATAAATTCATTAAAAATCCTACAATGTGATTTTCTGGATTTTTTCCCCCCTAATTTTGTCTGTCATAGTTGAAGTGTACCTATGATGAAAATTACAGGCCTCTCTCATCTTTTGAAGTGGGAGAACCTGCACAATTGGTGGCTGACTAAATACTTTTTTGCCCCACTGTAACTACTGCTATACACACCTTTTTATATTCATATACTGTCCATACTGTGTGTACACAACATTATATATATATATATATATACTAGGAAAGTATTCAGACCCTTTCACTTTTTCCACATTTTGTTAGGTTACAGCCTTATTCTAAAATGGATTAAATTGTTTTCTCCCCCTCCAATCGACACACAATACCCCATAATGACATCACAATACCCCATAATGACAAAGCAAAAAGAGGTTTTTATAAATGTTTGCTAATTTATACTTGTACGTAAAATTAAATTTAAAAAACATTTACATGAGTATTCACACCCTTTACTTAGTACTTTGTTGAAGCACCTTTGGCAGCGATGGCAGCCTAGAGTGTTCTTGGATGTGACACTACAAGCTTGGCACACCTGAATTTGGGGAGATTGTCCCATTATTTTCTGCAGATCCTCTCAAGCTCTGTCAGGTCTCTCCAGAGATGTTTGATCGGGTTCAAGTCCGGGCTCTGGCTGGGCCACTCAAGGACATTCAGAGACTTGTGCCGAAGCCACTCCTGCTTTGTCTTGGCTGTGTGCTCGCTGCGCCACTCGGGAGTGTAATCATGTCCAATCAATTGAATTTACCACAGGTGGACTCCAGTGAAGTTGTAGAAACATCTCAAGAATGATCAATGGAAACAACCCCTGATCTCAATTTCGAGTCTCATAGAAAAGGGTCTGAATACTTATGATAAATAAGGTTCTGTTTTTTTTTTTTTTTTATACATTTGCACAATTTTCTTAACCTGTTTTCATTTTGTCATTACGGGGTATTGGTGAGGATTTTTTTAATTGTTTATTAATACATTTTAGAATAAGGCTGTAACGTAACAAAATGTGGAAAAGGTCAAGGGGCCTTTCTGTAGGCCGGTCAGAAGTTTTAGAACACCTACTCATTCAAGGGTTGTTCTTTATTTTGACTATTTTCTTCATATTAGAATAATAGTGAAGACATCAAAACTATGGAATTGTGTAGTAACCAAGAAAGTGTTAAACAAATCTAAATATATTTTAGATTTGAGATTCTTCAAAGTAGCCGCCCTTTGCCTTGATGACAGCTTTGTACACTCTTGGCATTCTCTCAACCAGCTTCACCTGGAATGCTTTCCAACAATCTTGAAGAAGTTCCCACATATTCTGAGCACTTGTTGACTGCTTTTCCTTCACTCTGCGAATTATAGTCCCACTAAGCACAAACCAGATGGGATGGCATATCGCTGCAGAATGCTGTCGTAGCCATGCTGGTTAAGTGTGCCTTGCATTCTAAATAAATCACTGACAGTGTCACCAGCAAAGCACCATCACACCTCCTCCTCCATGCTTCACGGTGGGAAATACACATGCGGAGATCATCCCTTCATCTCCACTGCATCTCACAAAGAAACGGCAGTTGGAACCAAACATTTCTAATTTGGACTCATCAGACCAAAGGACAGATTTTCACCGGTCTAATGTCCATTGCTTCTGTTTCTTGGCCCAAGTCTCTTATTATTATTGGTGTCCTTTAGTAGTGGTTTCATTGCAGCAATTCAACCTTGAAGGCGTTATTCACACAGTCTCTAAACAGTTGATGTTGATGTGTCTGTTACTTGAACTGCAATTTCTGAGGCTGGTAACTCTAATGAACTTGTCCTCTGCAGCAGAGGTAACTCTGGGGTTTCCATTGCTGTGGCAGTCCTCATGAGAGCCAGTTTCATCATAGCGCTTGGTTTTTGCGACTGCACTAGAAGAAACTTTAAATGTGAGGTATTGACAGACGTTCATGTCTTAAAGTAATGATGGACTGTCGTTTCTCTTTGCTTATTTGAACTGTTCTTGCCATAATATGGACTTGGGTCTTTTACCAAATAGGGCTATTTTCTGTATACCACCCCTACCTTGTCACAACACAACTGATTGTCTCAAACGCATTAAGAAGGAAAGAAATTCCACAAATTAACTTTTAAGGTACACCTGTTAATTGAAATGCATTCCAGGTGACTACCTCATGAAGCTGGTTGAGAGAATGCAAAGAGTGTGCAACGCTGTCAAGGTAAAGGGTGGCTATTTGAAGAATCTCAAATATAAAATATATTTTGATAATAAAAAATAAAATAATGTTTAGTTACTACATGATTCCATACGCGTTATTTCATAGTTTTGATGTCTTCACTATTATTATACAATGTAGAAAATTATAAATAAAGAACAACCCCTCAGAACGAACATCTGGAAAAATATGTACACGGGACCAATAAAATGTAATATGATTTCGTGCACTGCTTTTGACTGGGGCCCCCATTTTATGAATAGATTAAATGGATGGATTGATTGATTGATTGATTGATTGACAGGTGGTGTACGAGGATGTGTTTCCTGATAAGTTCGGCACTCTGAAGAAGATGATCAAAGACCCAGCAGGAGGCCTGGTGTGGATCTATACTGAGAAGGCTGTCTTCAGGTTCGTTTACATGACATTTTTAGTTTTTTAGTCATTTAACAGACACTCGTGCCCAGAGAGACTTATAATTAGTGCATTCAATCAAGATCGACAAAACTATCATCTGGCAGTCTTTTAAAAAAATTTTTTTTTTACAATAGCCAAAAATCTGTGGAATCAGACTAGCTCTGCCGTTAGTGACTGAACAAGGTTTAACTGTCATCTGTGGAATCAGACTACAAAGAACAGACAAAGTGAGTAATTTTTTTTTTTTTTTCTTCCTCAATCCAGATACCACATCCAGAGAGAAGCCAGGGATGTGTGGCAGATGTATATGAGCATGAACAAGTTTGACCTGGCTAAGGAGTACTGCCGGGACCGGCCAGAGTGCATGGACATGGTCCTGGCTAAGGAGGCAGAACACTGCTTCCAGAACAAACGCTACTTGGAGAGCGCTAAATGCTACGCTCTGACCCAGAACTACTTCGAAGAGATCGCTTTGAAGTTTATCGAGGCAAAACAGGACGAGGCTCTGAAAGAGTTCCTGCTGAAGAAACTCAATCATTTAAAACAGGTATATGATGTTTTTGTGACTTAAGTTTTTACAATTCAAAACCATACAACTTTATTGTCTGTAACAGTGAGCAACGGAAGCTTGTCTCCTGCTCACTTCTCAACCTGCTAGATAGTTTGTCTTTTGTGTGGTCTGTTTTCAACATATTTTATATTTTTTTCATCGTGTTACCCCTGTTTGCAAAGTAACATTTCTTCTGGGGACAATAAAGATTTGATTGATTGATTGATTGAAACAGAGTGAGAAGACCCAGATCACCCTACTGGTCACTTGGCTGACTGAGCTTTACCTGAACCACCTGGGGCTTCTAGAATCTGCAGAGGGGAAACATGGGGTGTTCCAGGAGACGCGTGATGAGTTCCGGAAGTTCCTCAGTAGTTCCAAACACAAGGAGTGTCTCTATAACAACCGAACGACCATCTATGACCTGCTGGCTAGCCACGGCAACGTGGACGACATGGTCTACTTCTCTGTCATCATGCAGGTATCTGTTTATCCAGGCTTGGGGCTCAATTTCATTTCCAGTCAATTCAGAAAGTAATACAAATTCCAATTCAAAATGTTCCTAATTTGAAAAGCATTGAAGAGAATCGGAATTGGAATTTCAGTGTACTTCCTGAATTGTCTGGAATTTAAATACAATTGACCCCAGCCCTGCTATTCATGCGTGGTATTGTGCCATTTAGAGTGGTCTCTTTTGGTGGTCTCTAATGATGTGGCATGTTTAGGCCCCTTTATAGCTGCTGACTTTATTTTCAGTTTTCTAAAGTGTATATTTTTACCTGCTGCTGTTTGACATGAAAGAATCTGTCTATGTATCTCTCTAGGACTATGAGAGGGTGATCTCTCATCACTGTCAGCATGATGACTATAGCGCCGCCCTGGAGGTGCTCTCTAAGCACTGCGACGAGAAGCTCTTCTATAAGTTCTCTCCCATCCTCATGCAACACATACCTAAGAAGGTGATGCAATGATTTTATCTGCTTGCATTGAAATGTTTTTTTGTTGTTGTCTGTGTTCAAGTACATAAGAATTTGTTTTTAACTGAAGTAGTGTATTTTTTAAATTGAGTTTGAAATACAATACCATACTCGATTGTCCATTTTTTTATGGCATGTGAAGTGCCTATGTGTATTTGTGAAAGGGAAATTGAATGAATAATAAATATTCTTGCCTAGTTAAATAAAATGTAAATAAAATAATAATTATACCTCAATCATAAGGTGGTGGACGCCTGGATCCAGATGGGTTCCAGGCTGGAACCTAAGAAACTGATCCCAGCCCTGGTCAACTACAGTCAGATGGGCTCAACACAACAGGTCAACGAGACCATCCGTTACATGGAGTTCTGTGTCTACCAGCTCACTGTGACCGAAGAGGCCATACACAACTACCTGCTGTCCCTCTACGCCAAGTACAAACCTGATAGTCTCTTGTTGTACCTGGAACAGGTAGGTTCAAGGTTGTGGCCGTCCCAAATGATATCCTGTTCGCTCTATAGTACACTACTGTTGACCAGGGCCCATAGGGACTCAGACCAAATGTCGATTGATAATTGTATAATATACTTTTATTTGAAATTTTTTGTAATGTCACGTTTTGCCCCATATTTGCTATTGTATACATAGTTTCCTCTGGTAAGTGTTCTTGGGTATCTTGATCAAATATACATGAATTGTTAATTATAATTTTTTTAAAGTGTTGTTTTTATTATTATTGACAGGCTGGTACCCACGCGTCATACATCCACTATGACTTAAAGTACACCCTGAGGCTGTGTGCTGAACATGGTTACCTCCAAGCCTGCGTTCTGGTCTATAAGATCATGGAGCTGTATGAGGAAGCTGTCGATCTGGCCCTACAAGTGAGGATCTTTAGGCTAATGTTTTGATAAATATGTAGCTAATTGTTGACGATGTAATATTGGCAGGATGTTGTAACAGCCACACATGCAAGATTTAAAGTGGAAGTGCAAATAGTGAGCTTACCCCCCCCCCCCCCATCTTATACGTTATCTGAAAGTCAAAGTGCTAGTCGACAAAACATTAGGAATAACTTCCTAAAATGGAGTCGCACCCCTTTCTGCCCTCTGAAAACCCTTGATTTCGTTGAGGCTTGGACTTTACAAGGTGTCCAAAGCGTTCTACAGGGATGCTGGCCCGTGTTGACTCCAAGGCTTCCACACAGTTCTGTCAAGTTCGCTGGATGTCCTTCGGGTGGTGGACCATTGATGCACATGGGAAACTGTTGAGCATTTAATTTAAAAACATATTTTAAATTAACTGCGTTTGCAGTCCTTAAACAAACCGTTGCGCCTTGCACCTACTACCATACCTTGTTCAAAGGCACTTAAATCTTTTGTCTTGCCCGTTCACCCTCTGAATGGCACGCATACGCAATCCATGGCTCAATTGTCTCGAGGCTTAAAAATCCTTCTTTAATCTGTCTCCTCCCCTCAATCTACACTGATTTGAAGTGGATTTAAAGAAGTGACCTCAATAAGGGCTCATTTCACCTGGTCAGTCTGTCATGGAAAGAGCAGGTGTTCCTAATGTTTTGTACACTCAATACACAGCGCTGTGAAGAAGTATTTGCCCCCTTTTCTAATTTTCTCTGCTTTTGCATATTTTTTTGTGTGGCTGAGTTATCAGATATTCAACCAAAACCTAATATTAGAACAAATAAACACAACAATTATATACTTATTTAATTTATGTCATAAATAAAAAAGTTATGCAACACCAAATGCCCCTGTGTGGAAAAAGTAATTACCGCTTTACACTCAATAACTGGTTGTGCCACCTTTTAGCTGCAATGACTTCAACCAAACACTTCCTGTAGTTGTTGATCAGTCTCTCATGTCACTGTGGATGAATTCTGATCCACTCATCCATGCAGAAGTGGTTTAAATCAGTGACTTTTGTGGGTTTTCAAGCATGAACTGCTTGTTTCAAGTCCTGCCACAACATATCAATTGGTATTAGGTCTGGACTTTGACTAGGCCGTTCCAAAACGTCAAATGTTGCTTTTTAGCCATGTAGACTTGATTGTGTGTTTTGGATCATTGTCTTGCTGCATGTAACCAGCTGCTCTACAGATTCAACTCAGACTGACGGCCTGTCGGCAGGGTAGCCTAGTGGTTAGAGCGTTGGACTAGTAACCGGAAGGTTGTGAGTTCAAACCCCTGAGCTGACAAGGTACAAATCTGTCGTTCTGCCCGTGAACAGGCAGTTAACCCACTGTTCCCAGGCCGTCATTGAAAATAAGAATGTGTTCTTAACTGACTTGCCTAGTTAAATAAAGGTAAAATTAAATTTAAAAAATTCTCCTGTAGAATTCTCTGATACAGAGCCGAATTCATGGTTCCTTCTATTAAGGCAAGTCGTCCAGGTCCTGAGGTAGCAAAACATCCCCAAACCATCACACTACCACCACCGCGCTGGACCGTTGGTATAAGGTTCTTTACTGTGGAATGCAGTGTTAGGTTTTATTTGCCAGGCATAATGGGACTCATGTCATCCAATGTTTGAGGGGTTATTTGTAAACTCAGGGTCCATGTATCTAATATTTGGTTTTGGTTAAAAATCTAACATTCAGTATTAAAAATTTGCAAAAATAGAGAAAATTAGAAGGGGGGGGGGGTACTGTATGTTAAATCAGGGTCTGAAAGTGCATCTATGAAGCGTGCATGTTGTTATTTTGGCTCCGCACAGCACTGGGGGGGGGGGGAAACAAAACTTTCCTAAACCAGCTGGTGTGACTTTCCTCCTGTGCCCTCCCTCTCCCAGCTGTGCTGTGGAGATTCAAGATATATTTCCCGAAAGGGACACAGTAAATAATAAATTATTATTATTATTATTCCAGGTGGATGTGGACCTGGCCAAGTCATGTGCTGACCTGCCTGAGGATGACGAGGAGTTGAGGAAGAAGTTGTGGCTGAAGATCGCTCGTCACGTGGTGCAAGAGGAGAAGGATGTGAAGAAGGCCATGAACTGTCTGTCCAGCTGTAACCTGCTCAAGATCGAAGACATCCTGCCCTTCTTCCCGGACTTCGTCACCATAGACCACTTCAAGGTTGTAGTGTTTAAGAAAATACATTGGATATATATATATATATAGAGCTTTTCTTAAGCCCAAAGACACTTCTACACACACCAGAGTAGTAATCAGACCTGGGTCTAGTATACTACCTAGGTTATATACTTAAGTTCAGTGTTTTTTTGAGGTGCGTTTCATTTACCTCGGAGCTTGCACTTTTGTGACTTCCATTGGTTTCATTGTACCAGGCAAATCAAACATATCACGAGCAGATGTGTATATGATGAGTTGGAACCAAATGAATTTCCCCATGTAGGAAAATGTTAAGTTGACAAAGCTATATCCCTTCTTCCCTGCAGGAGGCTATCTGCAGCTCTTTAGAGGAGTACAACCAGCATATAGACGAGCTGAAGCAGGAGATGGAGGAGGCGACGGAGAGCGCCAAGCGGATCAGAGAGGACATCCAGGAGATGAGGAACAAGTACGGGGTGGTGGAGAACCAGGAGAAATGTGCTGCCTGCGACTTCCCCCTCCTCAACAGACCCTTCTATCTGTTCCTCTGTGGTCACATGTTCCACTACGACTGCCTCTTCCTGGAGGTCAGTGTGCAAATCTGTTTTATTTGACCCTTGACCCTATTTCAAGAACAGTTGCCTAAAGATATATATACCAGTAGGTCAGTAGCACACCATTTTACCTTAACCTTTGACCCTATTTCATAAAGAGATGGCTAACAATGTAACAATGCAAACAGAGTCATTGGGTAATTACTACATATATTTGTAAATTATGTACACTACATACAGAAGGAAAATTAGTTAGAGAATATGTTTTTTGGGGATACCCCCTCTATCTCTTCAGGAGATTCAATAGTTAAATTCCCATTTTATTATTCACCACCATATATTCACCTCACATACTGTAACGGTGGATCTTTCCTCAGGTGACCCCTCACCTGTCCACCTACAAGCAGACTAAACTAGGTGAGCTGCAGAAGAAGTTGGCTGCAGCCACTCAGACCTCCAAGTCTCGCCACTGCCCCGCCCCCAAGGAGAAGGAGGAGGGGGGCGACACCGCCAGCCTGGGCAAAGAGAGTGCTGGAGTCAGCCGTGAGCAAATCAAATCAGACATCGATGACATCATCGCGTTTGAATGCGTGTACTGCGGCGAGCTGATGATCAAGTCGATCGACAAGCCGTTTATTGATCCACAGAAGTTGGAGGAGGAGAAGTCCAGCTGGCTCTGAGTTAAATGGTTGGCAGCTTGGAGCTGAAATGAGCTAGGTCTGAAATGGACTGCCTGATATGAGGTGGGAAAATTTGACTGAAAAAGGTCTGAAATTAGTGAAATGCGCTTTAACTGTCTGAACCGATGAGAGGTGAAATAGACTTGTGTGAAACGACTGAAATGCGCAGCGTGTGCTGTCTGAAATGGAACTGACCAGTGTGTACACTGTCGGCCAGGAAATCAGCTGTTATTCTCTTTGATAATGGGATGTACAGCCACAGCTGCACAGTGCCGGGCGATGGATACTCACAGGAGTGGGGAAGAATGCAGGCGCTCCTATATAAGCCCTATGTGTCTCTGTAACGTGATATATTCTACAGACTCTCTCTCTCTGCGAAGCTTAGAAAAACTGCACTATGTCAGGATCACACACCTTGGTTTATTTAAACATTACAAGATCAGTTCACTATCTTTTACACTCATCTGTCTAAATTAACAAATTAACTTGTGAAATGTTCTCTGAAATTGAATGCATATTTATAAATCTTCACATGAATAGTACTATAAAAAGGTATGTAAAGAACTACAGTTTTTGTTATTAGTGTCCTTTATGACATCATGAGAACTTTCTTCACACCTGTTTCATTGGCTGACAGTTTATTATGTTGTGACATCTGAGATCAGGTCAATGTAACCCACTTTTGGTTTGCAAAATGCACCTATGAAAATTAAACGAATCTTTAATTCTGTCTTTGGAACTGTTATTTCAAGTGTTTTGAAGGTTATTCTGAATTCTGAATGTTATGAATTCCTCTGATGGGTTCCCGAGTGGCGTAGCAGTGCAAGAGGCGTCACTATAGTACCTGGTTCGAATCCAGGCTGTATCACATCCGGCTGTGATTGGGTGTCCCATAGGGCGATGCACAATTGGCCCAGCATGGTCGGGGTTTGGCCGGAGCAGAACGTCATTGAAAATAAGAATGTATTTTTTTACTGACTTGCCTAGTTAAAGGTTAAATAAAATGAGTCTTAGAATCTGAAAGCTGTGCTGGTGAATATGAAAATACAAGGTAATGGCGGCTAAGACACCTGGATGATTTAATTGTGGGTTAGGGGATTGAGTGAGATGCCTTCCTCTCATAAATATGTATAAACTGACGAGGACTGGCCAAGTAATTCAATGTGTACACTGTCATCAATGCATAGTAAACTATGAGATTGAAAAGTGAATGTGAAGTTTGTTTGGGATAAAGTAAAGCATCATATGCACGCACGCACACAAGGCTTCTTAAGGAGGACCAGGATCGGGTACATATTGATGATGCTCTAACTTCTAAACAGTTCCATTGTAACACTTGTGCATTGTTTGCCATTCATAGCTCATATCAAATCAGTCATAAAATCTACACAATTTTCCGGAAAATGTAACAGGCTCGCGATACTCGTAACGACTTTCCCCCCTGTGAGTGACGTAACATGTAGCTCGGTAATCTTCGGGATTAACAGACTCCACCAATGGAGTTCGGATCGCAAACGATAATATCGCATAAATCATTTGAACTACTACTTATGGGCAACTCTCGCCAGAATTGACTCTAAAATACTTGTTACAATGTGTGTGTTGCTATATTTCCGCAGCGATTCCTTTGAGGGGCAGATACGAAATCGTCACTCTCTCTGCATTCGATTAGTTTGCCTGTTCCCTGCTCTATCCTCGCCATGGCGCCGTGTCCCTGCTCCCTCAGTTACAGAAAGTGGCCGCCTCTCTGCTGCTGTCGACCCAAAGCTCACAGACTCACTCGTTGCCTAGACCCGCCATCTTGGAGTCAGAGAACTGAGAGTCGGCAGCAGCTACGAGAGAGCGCAAAAGGGGGACACGGGGCCAAGGTGAGAAAGTGTTTCGGAGGTAATGTGGTGAGGGAGCAATGGGGTAAGATGGCCGGGAGGGAGAAAGAATTAGATCGCGGGGATCCGAGAACAGAGGCTTCTGACACGACCCTCGTGTCTATTCAAGGGGACGGATAGGTACTGGAAAGATTCCTAGGCCTCTCGCTGTAAACAAGCCAAAGTTGTGTATCACTCCAAAATGAATTGTATTACTAAAATACTCATATGTCCAGAGAAGGTTGGTAGCCTTAAAGGGGCAGAACCCATTTGAATAACTCAAAAAGAGTGAGTGGGAACTTCATACCTAATTAATTCAAAAATGATCAGAAACGTATCAAGATTGACAGTTAGCCATTCAAATGTAACAAAGGCCGGGTTAGCAGACAGTCAAACATGTCAAAGTTAACCTGCTCTTTGAATAGGAATTCAGCTGGCCAATGCCTGTTCTAACCACAACATATAATTACCTTGCTAACGTAGCTGCATACCTTGACCCTTGATATACATGTCATATCGTGTGTTGTGTAGGTAGCTAGCTAACGTTAGCCAGCTAGCTAACATGTCATACGAGGTTAGCTGGCCCACACAGCTAATGCTAAGTGCTAACAGGCTAAGGCTAGTAAGCTAAATTATGGTAGCATCGCAACTTGCAGGCTAAACGTTCATTTTAGCGTTAACTAGCCAGCTAATTCCCCGTTCAGTTAGACAGCTAGCTAGCTAATTTAGCTGAACATTCATTCATCAGTTGTGCTTTGCTCTGAGTGTTTACTGGCAGGCTAGCTACATTGTAACTCAGGTTAGCTAGATTGTAGTACAGAGGCTTGATTCACTTTGCAGACACCTGATCTCATTATCACTCAATCATCTCTATGATTGAACCATTAAGTAAACCTACATTTTCCCCACACCTGCAATAGACATACAAAGGATCTCCCTGAATAAAATTATGTTTCTGTTTATATAAGTTACCTAGAAGTCCCCATTTCTTTTTACAGGTTAGTGGGAATCAAAGTATTTACATCCAGATTGGTGTTATGTGGCATGAACCTCATACTCCTGTGGGGATTTGTGGACATTTCAAACGAGTTGTGACCATATAACCTTGATTTCACATAGGCAAGTCAGTTCTTATTTACAATGACACCGGCCAAACCCGGATGACGCCGGGCCAATTGTGAGCCACCTTATTGTGAGCCACCAATCACGGCCGGTTGTGATACAGCCTGGATTCGAACCAGGGTGTCTGTAGTGACGCCTCTAGCACATTAATGAGTCCATAGGTTAGGTTCAGGATTGGGGTCAAAGAGCACCCCTAAGACCCTTCCCCAACCTCTGACTTAAGGTCTTGAAACAAAAGCAAAACATGCCTGTACATACCTATTCAAGCATATTTAGACTCAATTTCCTCTATCGACAGTTCAACAAATGTTTATCAGTTCAACATAAGCTCTTTCAATCTGATACATGAAAGTGCTTGAAGGTCCACAGAAGGAATACGCTCATTAGTCAATTTTGACAGCTTTGATTGGTGTGGTGCAGTGTGTGACTTGTGGCTCTTTCTCTCTGTTTCAGGCCTTTCACATCTTCTGAACTGACAGTTGTGATTGGAGATAATGAGGATATCCATATCCCACATTAGAAAGGTTCCATTGTTTTGTTAATTTGTGCACAAACATATGTCAGTGTTATGTTGCATGCAGAGACGAGCTGTCAGGGAGACGACAGGGAGAGGTCCTGACTGAAAAACACACACAATCTTTAGCTGTAGTATTACAACTTCTGCTCTACCCTCCACATTGGTTGCTCTCTCTTATCACTCTCTCTCTCCATCTAAACTCCTACCTCTCTCCCCCTTTCTCTTTTTGTCCTCCCCTTCTCTCGCCCAGTGAGTATCCCTACCTAGTAGGGCCTACAGGTCTCAGTCCTCCATGGCGTCTGGGGCTGGGCAGGCAGAAGCCGGCGATGGGGCAGCATGGTCGTCATCAGGCCTGGCCAAGCCTCTTCACCTTCAGCACCTGGAGAGATCCCTACGCCTTGACAGCTTCCTCCGCCAGACCGCCTCAGTCTTCAACAGAGACCTATCCAGGTAAAGTACAGTTATAGAGCCCCACTCTGGAGTTGTCATGACTCATAGTTATAGTACTCTATTTATAATGAACAGATACCTATTCAGGTAATATACCAGTGTTTATCCTATATTCATTTAGCTGCGGCGCCCCGCTGCTGCCCAAAAAAAAGATTTAAAAAAAAAAAACACATATTTTCGACAGACACACTTGGATACTCATGGATACCATTTGTATGTCTCTGCATGCATTTTGAAGGTATGAATATGAAATGCAACACAGCATGCAGCAATTTAAAAGATTTGACTGAGTTACAGGTCAAAGAAGGAACTCAAATCAATTGAAATAAATAAATTAGGTCCCAGGTGGGCCTGGGAGGGCATAGGGGGAGTTCCTTACTAACTAGCGTTAGCACAATGACTGGTAGTCTATGGGAACAGCTAGCTGTTAGCAATTGCACTAATTATAGTTGGCAACTTCCTTCAAACTGAAGGCAGAGACATACATTGTATCCATGAGTTCATCTGACTCTTAAAGCTGCAATATGTCACTTTATTTGGACGACTCAACCAAATTCACATAGAAATGTGAGCTATAGATCTGTCATTATTATTGAAAGCAAGTCTAAGAAGCGGTAGAGCTGTTCTATGTGCACTACTTCTATAGTTCCCGGTATGTTTCGTTTTTGTTTTTTTTAACAGCTGAAAATGCAATGGTTCTCTACACCCCTCACACTCGAAGCCAGTTCCACTTCTTTATTTGTCTCTTTGTTCCCCTCTAATCAGGGACTGATTTAGATCTGGGAACCAGGTGGGTGCAATTAATTATCAGGTATAACAGAACCAGCAGGTGCCGGACCTCGTAGGGTAGGGATGTCACTCATTCCTTGGGAGAGACTGGTGTCTGCTGGTTTTTCCTTTCAGTTAAGACCTAGACAACCAAGTGAGGGGAGTTCCTTACTGAGACCTAGACAACCAGGTGAGGGGAGGTCCTTACTGAGACCTAGACAACCAGGTGAGGGGAGGTCCTTACTGAGACCTAGACAACCAGGTGAGGGGAGATCCTTACTGAGACCTAGACAACCAGGTGAGGGGAGATCCTTACTGAGACCTAGACAACCAGGTGAGGGGAGTTCCTTACTGAGACCTAGACAACCAGGTGAGGGGAGATCCTTACTGAGACCTAGACAACCAGGTGAGGGGAGTTCCTTACTGAGACCTAGACAACCAGGTGAGGGGAGATCCTTACTGAGACCTAGACAACCAGGTGAGGGGAGATCCTTACTGAGACCTAGACAACCAGGTGAGGGGAGATCCTTACTGAAACCTAGACAACCAGGTGAGGGGAGATCCTTACTAATCAGGGACCTTACTTCATCAATCAAGTACAAGGGAGGAGTGAAAACCTGCAGACACTCTGTCCATTGTGAAGGAGTTTGACGCGTGTTGTCGGGAAGGTTTTTCCCAAACTCGGTCCTGGGGGGTCCTCCCTTGGTGAACCTTTTGTTTTTTGCGCTTGCACTACACAGCTGATTCAAATAACCAACTCATCAAGCTCAACTCATTATTTGAATCAGCTGTGTAGTGCTAGGGCAAATTTGAAATGTGTACCAACTGTGGGCCCCAGGCCCCTGCTCTACACTGTACTTGCATGTATTGTCACATAAACTGAAATTAGGCGAACTATTAGAATTTTAGCCACCTGGAAATGGTGGATTTTATTTGGTTTAGCATATTTCACCATTTTAATTGCCAAAATCTTGCACTATCCCTTTCAGAGTTACAACTTATATTTGTAGCAAACAGAGTGAGCAGTTGTGTGAATGAGAGCCACGAGCGCACAGCCACCGCTTGTGCCGTATCAATAATAAACAATAAAGAAGCCTGGAGTAGATGTTGTCTGTTCTTTATGATGTGACTGGGATGACTCTGGGCTCATGTGTACGTGTTTGTCATATCACAGTGATGACAGCGACGATGGCGGATTAGGGGAGGGGCCTTCTCTGAGGCCGGTCAATCAGCACGCAGCCTTGGCGATAAAAGAGGAGTCATGTGACCTGGATGAGGAGGGGCTTGTTACCGAGGGCACCATCCTCAACGGAACTCCATTACAAGGTGAAGGGGAGCTTAGGGAGAGTTCTCCTGGAACATTCAAATAGTTGCATGCACCTTTAACAGTGGTGTACGCTCCCAGCTGTTGTGTATATATATTCTGCTACAGGATATGCTTTAGTAGGGGTCTGGATTTTCAAGGTGTAATCTCAGCTTAATGGCCAACATTGACTCCATACCAAGTGCAATATCCTGGGTCCAGATCTTTATTCAAAGACATTTCATTTTCCTTCACGCTCCTTTTATTCTCCACAGAACACAAGGAAGACAAAGCCAGTCTATACAACTTCTCCAAACTGAAGAAGAGCAGGAAATGGCTCAAGGTATTTTTCATTGATTCATGATTTAGTGTATTAACGTTCAGGACTACAAAGGCCTAGTCCTGAACCGAAACAAAAGATCATGTTTTGTTTTAGTCCAGAACTAGACTTAATCTGTGTCCAGGAAACCAGTCTGTTGTGGTGAATATAGAGAGATGGTGGGTGGCTGTATCTGAATTGCCCCCCCCCCCCCCCTAGAGTATCCTGTTGAGCGACGACACCAGTGAGTCAGACACAGAGGACTCTGACTTCAGTCTGTCCAGAGAAGAGCTACAGGACATGCTCAGACTGCACCAGTTCACCAGGGAGCACCAGAACAAGTTCCACAACGACAGAGAGGTACGTACACACACACACAAACACACACACGTCGAGACATACACACAGGCATTCATGCGTGTGCATAACACAACTATGTTATTTCTTGATGTATAGTGACTGCAGCCACACGACCGTCACTACTATTGTGCTCGTTGTGATTGCATTGACTGAACAATGATGACTCTATAGCGATGTGTTTTGATTTGTTTTTGCATGGACATTACCATTGAGGACTTCCACTATTTTAAAGTAGTCAACTGGTTGGGAGGGATCAGAGCTTGCCTGAGAGGAGAAGGGAATATGGAGGACTACATCTATTATTGGAAACCAATGTGACATTTTTGGGACAGCAGGTAGCCTAGTGGTTAGAGGCAGGTAGCCTAGTGGTTAGAGGCAGGTAGCCTAGTGGTTAGAGATAGGTGGCCTAGTGGTTAGAGGCAGGTGGCCTAGTGGTTAGAGGCAGGTGGCCTAGTGGTTAGAGGCAGGTGGCCTAGTGGTTAGAGGCAGGCGGCCTAGTGGTTGGAGGCAGGCGGCCTAGTGGTTGGAGGCAGGCGGCCTAGTGGTTGGAGGCAGGCGGCCTAGTGGTTGGAGGCAGGCGGCCTAGTGGTTGGAGGCAGGCGGCCTAGTGGTTGGAGGCAGGCGGCCTAGTGGTTGGAGGCAGGCGGCCTAGTGGTTGGAGGCAGGCGGCCTAGTGGTTGGAGGCAGGCGGCCTAGTGGTTGGAGGCAGGCGGCCTAGTGGTTGGAGGCAGGCGGCCTAGTGGTTGGAGGCAGGCGGCCTAGTGGTTGGAGGCAGGCGGCCTAGTGGTTGGAGGCAGGCGGCCTAGTGGTTGGAGGCAGGCGGCCTAGTGGTTGGAGCGTTGGGCCAGTAACCGAGAGGTTACTAGATCGAATCTCCAAGAGGACAAGGTAAAAATCTGTCGTTCTGCCCCTGAACAAGGCAGTTAACCCACTGTTCCTAGGCTGTCACTGAAAATAAGATTTTGTTCTTAACTGACTTGCCTCGTTAAATAAACGTTAAATTAAAAATAGAAGAAAAAAAGTGCGTTGTCTTCAAATTGGTTTGCTTAGTTTGTAAATTGGCATTAGTCTTAATCACCGCCATCTAGTGGCAACAATAAATGAATGACATACAGATGTGGTTCAGGACTCCAGACTCAGGACTGTGACCTAAAATTGACTACATTTTAAAATGGCAATAGCCTGAATGGCACTGCCCATGTTGTCACAGTCACCATAAAGGCACAGATACAAACTTGACATCTCTACACGTCTGCTCCTCTAAATGCCAGTTTGTAACCCTCCCCTCTCAGCTGCAGCAGTATCAGTACTATAGTACGGGACTGCTCTCCTCCCATGACCCTTTCCACGAACAACAGCGCCACCTGCTGGGCCCCAAGAAGAAGAAGATCAAGGAGGAGAAGAAATTCAAGGGTAAGAAACGCAGTTTATTTATTTATTTATAACAGTCTTTCTTTGCTTTGTTTGAATGTCTCGTTTTATGGATGATTGTTCCCACAAACCTATTAATTGTTTTTTTTCTAGAGGGAATCGTATAGATTTTTAATACTGCTACTAGTGAACAGGTAAACTTGCGTCCTGGAAAATGTCACGTTGGTTTCCAATAATGGATGTACCTGTCCATATTCCCTTCTCTTCTCAGGCAAGTTGAAGAAGGGCAAGAGGAAAAAGAAGAGAGGGGAGGGGGAGTTCTCAGGCGAGGGGCGGCCGCATGTCACCAAGATCTTCGCCAAGTTTTCCCATGACGCCCCTCTTCCCATGTTGAAGAAGAAACACTTGACCGTAGAGCAGCTGAACGCACGACGACGCAAAGTCTGGCTCACCATCGCCAAGAAGGAGTGCCCCAAGGTACGCTGGGTAGTGTAGTCTGAGAGGTCTTACAGGAGTCCGAATGGTAACTGTAGGAGTGGATGAATAGCTTTGTAAATATGTGAGTTGTTGTTGTGAACTGGGCCCGTATCCATAAAGCGTCTCAGAGCAGGAGTGCTGATCTGGGATCAGTTTAGCCTTTTACATCATAGTGAATGAGATTATATGGACAGATCCTAGATCAGAATCAATAGGATTATATGGACAGATCCTAGATCAGAATCAATAGGATTATATGGACAGATCCTAGATCAGAATCAATAGGATTATATGGACAGATCCTAGATCAGAATCAATAGGATTATATGGACAGATCCTAGATCAGAATCAATAGGATTATATGGACAGATCCTATATCAGAATCTATAGGATTATATAGACAGATCCTACATCAGAATCAATAGGATTATATGGACGGATCCTAGGGGCTCCCGAGTGGCGCAGCGGGTCTAAGGCACTGCATCTCGGTGCTAGAGGCGTCACTACAGACCCTGGTTCGATTCCAGGCTGAATCACAACCGGTGGTGATTGCGAGTACCATAAGGTGGCGCACAATTCATGGGTATGAAGTGACGTATTTATGGGTATGAAGTGACGTATTCATGGGTATGAAGTGATGTATTCATGGGTATGAAGTGACGTATTCATGTGAATGGGTATGAAGTGACGTGTTCATGGGTATGAAGTGACGTATTCATGTGAATGGGTATGAAGTGACGTATTCATGTGAATGGGTATGAAGTGATGTATTCATGGGAATGGGTATGAAGTGATGTATTCATGGGTATGAAGTGACGTATTCATGGGTATGAAGTGACGTATTCATGTGAATGGGTATGAAGTGATGTATTCATGGGTATGAGGTGACGTATTCATGTGAATGGGTATGAGGTGACGTATTCATGTGAATGGGTATGAAGTGACGTATTCATGTGAATGGGTATGAAGTGATGTATTCATGGGTTTGAAGTGACGTATTCATGGGTATGAAGTGACGTACTCATGGGTATGAAGTGACGTATTCATGTGAATGGGTATGAAGTGATGTATTCATGTGAATGGGTATGAAGGGATGTATTCATGTGTATGAAGTGACGTATTCATGGGTATGAAGTGATATATTCATGTGAATGGGTATGAAGTGATGTATTCATGGGTATGAAGTGATGTATTCATGTGAATGGGTATGAAGTGATGTATTCATGGGTATGAAGTGACGTATTCATGGGTATGAAGTGACGTATTCATGGGTATGAAGTGACGTATTCATGGGTATGAAGTGATGTATTCATGGGTATGAAGTGACGTATTCATGTGAATGGGTATGAAGTGATGTATTCATGTGAATGGGTATGAAGTGACGTATTCACGTGAATGGGTATGAAGTGATGTATTCATGGGTATGAAGTGACGTATTCATGTGAATGGGTATGAAGTGACGTATTCATGTGAATGGGTATGAAGTGATATATTCATGTGAATGGGTATGAAGTGATGTATTCATGGGTATGAAGTGATGTATTCATGTGAATGGGTATGAAGTGACGTATTCATGGGTATGAAGTGATGTATTCATGGGTATGAAGTGACGTATTCATGTGAATGGGTATGAAGTGATGTATTCATGTGAATGGGTATGAAGTGATGTATTCATGTGAATGGGTATGAAGTGATGTATTCATGGGTATGAAGTGACGTATTCATGGGTATGAAGTGATGTATTCATGTGAATGGGTATGAAGTGACGTATTCATGGGTATGAAGTGATGTATTCATGTGAATGGGTATGAAGTGATGTATTCATGTGAAGGGGTATGAAGTGATGTATTCATGGGTATGAAGTGATGTATTCATGGGTATGAAGTGACGTATTCATGTGAATGGGTATGAAGTGATGTATTCATGTGAATGGGTATGAAGTGATGTATTAATGTGAATGGGTTTGAAGTGATGTATTCATGGGTATGAAGTGACGTATTCATGGGTATGAAGTGACGTATTCATGGGTATAAAGTGATGTATTCATGGGTATGAAGTGATGTATTCATGGGTATGAAGTGATGTATTCATGTGAATGGGTATGAAGTGACGTATTCATGGGTATGAAGTGATGTATTCATGTGAATGGGTATGAAGTGATGTATTCATGGGTATGAAGTGACGTATTCATGGGTATGAAGTGACGTATTCATGGATATGAAGTGACGTATTCATGGGTATGAAGTGACGTATTCACGTGAATGGGTATGAAGTGACGTATTCATATTTGCATAATCTTTCTTTAGGCCTTCAAGCAAAAAGCATCAGCCAAGAACTTCGTCCTTACCAATGCCAAAAAGGTAAACCGTTTTTAAGCCTTTCCTGACCTATTAAAAGCTAGTGTCTGTATGTGTAGATGTTTGAAAGAGTATCCCTGTGTAAAAGTGTCTGTGTTTTACCTGAGACATTCTGTGTCTAGTTTATCTGTATATTTGACTTCAAACTAAATGTCTGTATGTGTTCTGTTTTCTTTGTGTGTGTGTGTGTGTGTTCTCGTCTCCAGCTGGCCCACCAGTGTCTGTCTGATCTTAACTCAGTACCATCTCATCAATCTGTTATCTCTTCCTCGTCTCCAGCTGGCCCACCAGTGTCTGTCTGATCTTAACTCAGTACCATCTCATTAATCTGTTATCTCTTCCTCGTCTCCAGCTGGCCCACCAGTGTCTGTTTGATCTTAACTCAGTACCATCTCATTAATCTGTTATCTCCTCTTCGTCTCCAGCTGGCCCACCAGTGTCTGTCTGATCTTAACTCAGTACCATCTCATTAATCTGTTATCTCTTCCTCGTCTCCAGCTGGCCCACCAGTGTCTGTCTGATCTTAACTCAGTACCATCTCATTAATCTGTTATCTCCTCTTCATCTTCAGCTGGCCCACCAGTGTATGCGTGAGGTACGTAGGGCAGCCATCCAAGCCCAGAAGAACTGTAAAGAAACCCTTCCCCGGGCCAGGAGACTGACCAAGGAGATGACGCTCTACTGGAAGAAATATGAGAAGGTGGAGAAGGAACACAGGAAGAGAGCTGAGAAAGAGGCTCTGGAGCAACGCAAACTGGACGAGGAGCTGAGAGAGGTGAGACACACACTGCTCCTACCACGTCAGAAACATGACGAGGAGCTGAGAGAGGTGAGACACACACTGCTCCTACCACGTCAGAAACATGACGAGGAGCTGAGAGAGGTGAGACTGGGAAACACACACTGCTCCTACCACGTCAGAAACATGACGAGGAGATGAGAGAGGTGAGACACACACTGCTCCTACCACGTCAGAAACATGACGAGGAGCTGAGAGAGGTGAGACTGGGAAACACACACTGCTCCTACCACGTCAGAAACATGACGAGGAGATGAGAGAGGTGAGACACACACTGCTCCTACCACGTCAGAAACATGACGAGGAGCTGAGAGAGGTGAGACTGGGAAACACACACTGCTCCTACCACGTCAGAAACATGACGAGGAGCTGAGAGAGGTGAGACACACACTGCTCCTACCACGTCAGAAACATGACGAGGAGATGAGAGAGGTGAGACTGGGAAACACACACTGCTCCTACCACGTCAGAAACATGGCGAGGAGATGAGAGAGGTGAGACTGGGAAACACACACTGCTCCTACCACGTCAGAAACATGGCGAGGAGATGAGAGAGGTGAGACTGGGAAACACACACTGCTCCTACCACGTCAGAAACATGGCGAGGAGATGAGAGAGGTGAGACTGGGAAACACACACTGCTCCTACCACGTCAGAAACATGACGAGGAGATGAGAGGGGTGAGACTGGGAAACACACACTGCTCCTACCACATCAGAAACATGACGAGGAGATGAGAGAGGTGAGACTGGGAAACACACACTGCTCCTACCACGTCAGAAACATGACGAGGAGATGAGAGAGGTGAGACTGGGAAACACACACTGCTCTACCATCAGAAACATGACGAGTTACCCTCCTGCCATATAATGCTCTGATGTAACACACACTGCTGTACCATCAGAGACATGACCAGTTACCTTCCTGCCGCATAATGCTCTGATGGAACACACCTGATTCTACTTGTCACATGGTTAGCTGAATACCGGGGTGTTACAGTAAAGTTGGAGTAAAAGCCTGCACATCCAGAAGCTCTCCAGTAGGGTTGGTCACCCCTTCACCATGTAAACAAACGTCTAGGGATCTCCCTAAAAGGAATTCAGATTATAAACAGATCCAAACGAATGCTGAGACTCTGTCAAGGGTTTAACGATCTCTCTTTCTCTACCTGTCTCTCTCTCTACCTCTCTCTCTCTCTCTCTCTACCTGTCTCTCTCTCTCTCTCTCTCTCTACCTGTCTCTCTCTCTCTCTCTCTCTACCTGTCTCTCTCTCTCTCTCTCTCTACCTGTCTCTCTCTCTCTCTCTCTACCTGTGTCTCTCTCTCTCTCTACCTGTCTCTCTCTCTCTCTACCTGTCTCTCTCTTTCTCTACCTGTCTCTCTCTTTCTCTACCTGTCTCTCTCTTTCTCTACCTGTCTCTCTCTTTCTCTACCTGTCTCTCTCTTTCTCTACCTGTCTCTCTCTCTCTCTACCTGTCTCCCTCTCTCTACCTGTCTCTCTACCTGTCTCTCTACCTCTCTCTCTACTTGTCTCTCTCTCTCTCTCTCTCTATCTCTACCTGTCTCTCCCTCCTAGGCGAAGCGTCAGCAGCGTAAGCTGAACTTCCTGATCACCCAGACAGAGCTGTACGCCCACTTCATGGGGGGCAAGGGTCCCGGGGAGGAGGATGGGGGTGAAGAGGACATTCTCAACAAGCTGGACGACACCAACTCTCACAGGCAGATGACAATCGGGGGAGGGCTGACGGTCAACGTTGGACAGGAGGACTATGGTAATGGATGTTACTATGCATATTCTGGTTACTTCATTTTAAATCTCAATAGCCAAATCCAATCGTGATTGATTATTGATTGGATCTCAAGCGTTTCCTCCTCTATATTGCAGAGAGGAACGTTACCATTTTGTGGTGCAGTTGTAACAGTGTTGAATTGTTTGTCTCAGATAGTGAATACTACAAGTCTCAGGCCTTAAGGAAAGCTAAAGAAGCCTACGAGATACACCAGGCCAGAGTAAGTACCAGATATACCATACCTCCAGATGTACCATACCTCCAGATGTACCATACCTCCAGATGTACCATACCTCCAGATATACCATACCTCCAGATATACCATACCTCCAGATATACCATACCTCCAGATATACCATACCTCCAGATATACCATACCTCCAGATATACCATACCTCCAGATATACCATACCTCCAGATGTACCATACCTCCAGATATACCATACCTCCAGATATACCATACCTCCAGATATACCATACCTCCAGATGTACCTCCAGATATACCATACCTCCAGATATACCATACCTCCAGATATACCATACCTCCAGATATACCATACCTCCAGATATACCATACCTCCAGATATACCTCCAGATATACCTCCAGATATACCATACCTCCAGATATACCATACCTCCAGATGTACCTCCAGATATACCATACCTCCAGATATACCATACCTCCAGATGTACCTCCAGATATACCATACCTCCAGATGTACCTCCAGATATACCATACCTCCAGATGTACCTCCAGATATACCATACCTCCAGATATACCATACCTCCAGATATACCATACCTCCAGATATACCATACCTCCAGATATACCATACCTCCAGATATCCCTCACCTCCAGATATACCTCCAGAAATACCTCCAACACCCAGAGAGACATGTAGACTCAACATGGAACAACGATTCGATTCCCATCATTCTCAAAATAAGACGGTCCACTTCCCCCCCCCTTCCCTTTAGACACGTCTCTTTGACGAGGAGGCTAAGGACAGTCGCTGTGCCTCCCTGCACCAGGCCAGTGGGGGGTCGGGGTCAGGGTTCGGGGAGAGCTACAGCCTGTCTAACCCTTCTATCCAGGCCGGAGAGGACATCCCCCAGCCAACCATCTTCAACGGGAAATTGAAGGGATACCAGCTGAAAGGCATGAACTGGCTGGCTAACCTCTACGAACAGGTAAACGCAAGCTTCAAAATATCAGCTTTTCATTGATTGTTGGTCTGTGCTGCTCCCCCCCCCCCCCCCCCCCCGTCACACACACCTGTTATGGTCCCAGTACTGTCACTTTTCTCAGTCGTGAAATCACATCCTGTCTCCCTCTCTGTAGGGTATCAATGGTATCCTAGCAGATGAGATGGGCCTGGGGAAGACTGTCCAGAGCATCGCTCTGCTGGGTCACCTGGCTGAGGTAAGCAGCACACCTGAGTCAAATACTTGTTTTCTTTTACCTGGTCTCTTCCAAACCTTTGTACTTGGCATGCAGAAGTCGTAAAGTTTTATTGTCAAAGTCAAAAAATGTGTTGTATTATTGTCGTTTTTTATTACGGGGGGCGATTGTTGATGAATCATGTGAATGGGAACAGTCCAGCTGTATCCATGGACCCCAAGGTGTTTTAAGTGACAAGGAGGGGAAATGGGAATTATGTTTTGGGGATTTGAAGCCCTCTCTCTAGAACACCATGTCCCACAGGAAGACATGTTTCACAGCTTAGTGTTTCCTGTTTTTCGCACACACACACACACACACACACACACACACACACACACACACACACACACACACACACACACACACACACACACACACACACTGTCTGTACAGCTAAACGTTTGAGGGACATACAATTCAGTCCCATTCCCTAACCCATACTTTTACCATCACCCTAACCTTAACCCAAAACCTAACCCTAGCTCCTAAACCTAACCCTAGCTCCTAAACCTAACCCTAGCTACTAAACCTAACCCTAGCTACTAAACCTAAACCTAACCCTAGCTACTAAACCTAAACCTAACCCTAGCTCCTAAACCTAACCCTAGCTCCTAAACCTAACCCTAGCTACTAAACCTAAACCTAACCCTAGCTCCTAAACCTAACCCTAGCTACTAAACCTAAACCTAACCCTAGCTACTAAACCTAACCCTAGCTCCTAAACCTAACCCAAACCGAGCTCCTAAACCTAACCCAAAACCGAGCTCCTAAACCTAACCCAAAACCTAACCCTAGCTCCTAAACCTAACCCTAGCTACGAAACTTAACCTTACCTCTTAAACTAACCTTAGCTCTTAACCCTAAACCTAACCCTGTCTCCTAACCCTGTCTCCTAACCCCTGTCTCCTAACCCCTAAACCAGCTCCTAAACCCAACCCTAGCTCCTAAACCTAACCCTAGCTCCTAAACCTAACCCTAGCTCCTAAACCTAACCCTAGCTCCTAAACCTAACCCTAGCTCCTAAACCCAACCCTAGCTCCTAAACCCAACCCTAGCTCCTAACCCTAAACCCCTAGAAATTGCATTTGACATTGTGAGGACTAACAAAATGTCCCCAGTTTGTCAAATGTTTGTTAGTTTACTGTTGTTTTGGGGACTTCTGGTCCCCACAAGAATAGTTAAACACGTCCACAAGCATACATACCTGTCGTGATGACTGACTGAGTGTGTGTCTCTGTCCTGTCTTCTGTAGCGTGACAACATCTGGGGTCCGTTCCTCATCATCTCTCCTGCCTCCACACTGAATAACTGGCACCAGGAGTTTACACGCTTTGTCCCCAAATTCAAGGTGAGACATCGGGATCCTACTGTTGCTCTGACACCATCAGCTGTTCTGTCCATCAGCTGTTCTCTCCAGCTCTCTCCTTTCGTTAAACTTTTCAACCTATTGGTTCTGCCTCTGTGTTAATTGACTGTATATATTGACTGTATATGCTCTGTTGTTGTGTGAGGGGAAAATGCATCACAACACCCTGTATAGTCTGAAGGTGTGAGAACCGGTGGTTGCTTAGGTGCCTTATTCCGATTGTCCTTTAGGGCGCAGCATAGTATTATATGACTTATGGTAACTATGAATCAGAGGCATGGTATTTTACAACACACACACACCCTCCTCCATATACACCGACTTTTACTGCAAAACCACCATTGTTGGACGTTTTTCAGAAGACAGTAAATCAACTGTTTCACCATGGTGATGAGGTGTTAACAAACATCTGATAAGTATCAGTTCCCGAGGAACGAGACAGGCGGAGAAACTGACCCGGCAACAATGGACGACACACACACACACAATGGAGCCTCAGCCAGTATTTGTGTTGAGGGATTCATTATGGTCCCGTCGCATAGTTTAACATAACGTCTCATATCAACAATCCATGGAGTCAAGAGTTGAAATGTTTTCTCACTAAAACAATAAGGAAAGTGACTGTTAACTGTTCCTTTCTACTGGGAAAAAGTCAGAAGGTTAAAATTGTAACTATATTATATTAGAAACTAGAAGTTCTACATAGACTAAGTATCTATCTAAAGTCCTTTTTAGATCTGACTCAATGATTACTAGACCTCCTTGAGAAAATAAACTTGAGCAGATTCACATATTATATTCATTTATTAACCCTTTGTGCCGTTTGTCCCTTAGGTTCTGCCGTACTGGGGGAACCCTCACGACCGCAAAGTGATCAGGAAGTTCTGGAGCCAGAAAACCCTGTACACCCAGAATGCTCCGTTCCACGTGGTGATCACCAGTTACCAGCTGGTAGTTCAGGATGTCAAGTACTTCCAAAGGGTCAAGTGGCAGTACATGGTTCTAGATGAAGCCCAGGCCCTAAAGAGCAGCACCAGGTAAACCCTGACCCCTAGACCAGGAATCATCAACTCGCCAGTCATTGGACAATTGTTTTATCGAGTGCTTGGTAAACAACAGGTGAAAAGGTGACTTTACGGGCCCTTCCCAACAAACAATAAACAATAACACAAGGAATACATATACAATGAGTAACATTAACTTGGCTATATACACGGGGTACCAGTACTGAGTCCATGATAACTATATACACAGGGTACCAGTACTCAGTCAATGATAACTATATACACAGGGTACCAGTACTGAGTCCATGATAACTATATACACAGGGTACCAGTACTCAGTCAATGATAACTATATACACGGGGTACCAGTACTGAGTCCATGATAACTATATACACGGGGTACCAGTACTGAGTCAATGATAACTATATACACAGGGTACCAGTACTGAGTCCATGATAACTATATACACAGGGTACCAGTACTGAGTCAATGATAACTATATACACAGGGTACCAGTACTGAGTCCATGATAACTATATACACGGGGTACCAGTACTGAGTCCATGATAACTATATACACAGGGTACCAGTACTGAGTCCATGATAACTATATACACAGGGTACCAGTACTGAGTCAATGATAACTATATACACGGGGTACCAGTACTGAGTCAATGATAACTATATACACAGGGTACCAGTACTGAGTCAATGATAACTATATACACAGGGTACCAGTACTGAGTCAATGATAACTATATACACGGGGTACCAGTACTGAGTCAATGATAACTATATACACGGGGTACCAGTACTGAGTCAATGATAACTATATACACGGGGTACCAGTACTGAGTCAATGATAACTATATACACAGGGTACCAGTACTGAGTCAATGATAACTATATACACAGGGTACCAGTACTGAGTCAATGATAACTATATACACAGGGTACCAGTACTGAGTCAATGATAACTATATACACAGGGTACCAGTACTGAGTCAATGATAACTATATACACAGGGTATCAGTACTGAGTCCATGATAACTTGGCTATATACACAGGGTACCGGTACTGAGTCAATGATAACTACATACACGGGGTACCAGTACTCAGTCAATGATAACTATATACACGGGGTACCAGTACTGAGTCAATGATAACTATATACACAGGGTACCAGTACTGAGTCAATGATAACTATATACACGGGGTACCAGTACTGAGTCAATGATAACTATATACACGGGGTACCAGTACTGAGTCAATGGTAACTATATACACAGGGTACCAGTACTGAGTCAATGATAACTATATACACAGGGTACCAGTACTGAGTCAATGATAACTATACACACAGGGTACCAGTACTGAGTCAATGATAACTATACACACAGGGTACCAGTACTGAGTCAATGATAACATGGCTATATACACAGGGTACCAGTACTGAGTCAATGATAACTTGGCTATATACACAGGGTACCAGTACTGAGTCAATGGTAACTTGGCTATATACACAGGGTACCAGTACTGAGTCCATGATAACTTGGTTATATACACAGGGTACCAGTACTGAGTCAATGATAACTATATACACAGGGTACCAGTACTGAGTCAATGATAACTATATACACAGGGTACCAGTACTGAGTCAATGATAACTATACACACAGGGTACCAGTACTGAGTCAATGGTAACTTGGCTATATACACAGGGTACCAGTACTGAGTCAATGATAACTTGGCTATATACACGGGGTACCAGTACTGAGTCAATGATAACTTGGCTATATACACAGGGTACCAGTACTGAGTCAATGATAACTATATACACAGGGTACCAGTACTGAGTCAATGATAACTATATACACAGGGTACCAGTACTGAGTCAATGATAACTATATACACAGGGTATCAGTACTGAGTCCATGATAACTTGGCTATATACACAGGGTACCAGTACTGAGTCAATGATAACTACATACACGGGGTACCAGTACTCAGTCAATGATAACTGTATACACGGGGTACCAGTACTGAGTCAATGATAATTATATACACAGGGTACCAGTACTGAGTCAATGATAACTATATACACGGGGTACCAGTACTGAGTCAATGATAACTATATACACAGGGTACCAGTACTGAGTCAATGATAACTATATACACAGGGTACCAGTACTGAGTCAATGGTAACTATATACACAGGGTACCAGTACTGAGTCAATGATAACTATATACACAGGGTACCAGTACTGAGTCAATGATAACTATACACACAGGGTACCAGTACTGAGTCAATGATAACTATACACACAGGGTACCAGTACTGAGTCAATGATAACTTGGCTATATACACAGGGTACCAGTACTGAGTCAATGATAACTTGGCTATATACACAGGGTACCAGTACTGAGTCAATGGTAACTTGGCTATATACACAGGGTACCAGTACTGAGTCCATGATAACTTGGTTATATACACAGGGTACCAGTACTGAGTCAATGATAACTATATACACAGGGTACCAGTACTGAGTCAATGATAACTATATACACAGGGTACCAGTACTGAGTCAATGATAACTATATACACAGGGTACCAGTACTGAGTCAATGATACCTATATACACAGGGTATCAGTACTGAGTCCATGATAACTTGGCTATATACACAGGGTACCAGTACTGAGTCAATGGTAACTATATACACAGGGTACCAGTACTGAGTCAATGATAACTATATACACAGGGTACCAGTACTGAGTCAATGATAACTATACACACAGGGTACCAGTACTGAGTCAATGATAACTTGGCTATATACACAGGGTACCAGTACTGAGTCAATGATAACTTGGCTATATACACAGGGTACCAGTACTGAGTCAATGGTAACTTGGCTATATACACAGGGTACCAGTACTCAGTCAATGATAACTATATACACGGGGTACCAGTACTGAGTCAATGATAACTATATACACAGGGTACCAGTACTGAGTCAATGATAACTATATACACGGGGTACCAGTACTGAGTCAATATTAACTATATACACAGGGTACCAGTACTGAGTCAATGATAACTATATACACAGGGTACCAGTACTCAGTCAATGATAACTATATACACGGGGTACCAGTACTGAGTCAATGATAACTATATACACAGGGTACCAGTACTGAGTCAATGATAACTATATACACGGGGTACCAGTACTGAGTCAATATTAACTATATACACAGGGTATCAGTACTGAGTCCATGATAACTTGGCTATATACACAGGGTACCAGTACTGAGTCCATGATAACTTGGTTATATACACAGGGTACCAGTACTGAGTCAATGGTAACTTGGCTATATACACAGGGTACCAGTACTGAGTCAATGATAACTTGGCTATATACACAGGGTACCAGTACTGAGTCAATGATAACTATATACACGGGGTACCAGTACTGAGTCAATGATAGCTATATACACGGGGTACCCGTACTGAGTCAATGATAGCTATATACACGGGGTACCAGTACTGAGTCCATGATAACTATATACACGGGGTGCCAGTGCTGAGTCAATGATAACTTGGCTATATACACAGGGTACCAGTACCTAGTCAATGGTAACTTGGCTATATACACGGGGTACCAGTACTGAGTCAATGATAACTATATACACGGGGTACCAGTACTGAGTCAATGATAACTTGGCTATATACACGGGGAACCAGTACCGATTCAATGTGCATGGGTACCAGTACCGAGTCAATGTGCAGGGGTAAATTGACTAGGCAGCAGGATAGATAACAAACAGTGGCAGCAGCCTACAAACTATGCAGACAGTCTGGGTAGCTAT
Organism: Oncorhynchus kisutch; assembly: GCF_002021735.2. Classification (NCBI taxonomy): domain Eukaryota; kingdom Metazoa; phylum Chordata; class Actinopteri; order Salmoniformes; family Salmonidae; genus Oncorhynchus; species Oncorhynchus kisutch. The sequence continues at coordinate 40,048,460 of NC_034194.2, forward strand.
TGGTTAACTAGTAGTGTTTATGGCTTTGGGTTAGAAGCTGTTCAGTGTCCTGTTGGTTCCAGACTTGCTGTGTGGTAGCAGAGAGAACAGTCTATGAGGAGTCTTTGAACATTTTTAGGACCTTCCTCTGACACCGCCTGGTATAGAGATCCTGGCAAGGAGCTCGGCCCCAGTGTTATACTGGGTTTTATGTATTATCCTCTGTAGCACCTTCCTTCCTCTGACACCGCCTGGTATAGAGATCCTGGCAAGGAGCTCGGCCCCAGTGTTATACTGGGTTTGATATATTATCCTTGTAGCACCTTGCGTTCGGATGCCAAGCAGTTGTCATAGCAAACGGTGATGCAGCTGTAGAACTTTCGGAGGATTTTGCAGGCCCGTGTCGAGTCTTTTCAGCCTCCTGAGGGGAAAGAGGTTTTGTTGTGATTTCTTCACGACTGTGTTGGTGTGTGTAGACCATGATAATTCCTTAGTGATGTGGACACCAACAAACCTTTAAGTTTTCGACTTGCTTCACTACAGTCCCGTGAACGTGGACGTGCTCGGCCCTCCGTTGCGATTGCGCACCAGCTGTTGTTGACAAAGAGACACACCTCCCTACTTAACCTTACCGAAAGCTACCATTCGGTCTTGACGATATAGAAAAACCAGCTAGATGCATGTTGTCCCGATAGTCTCGAACGGAGCTCGTCCTGTTTGTTCTCCAGTAAACTGTACGTTCGCCAATAGAACGGATGGTAGAGGCAGTTTATTTACTCGTCTCATCAAGGAGCTCGTCTCTCCCTTTCTATCCCGGGGATAAAGGCCTGCTCCGAGGTGAGCTGTCGTTTTCGGAAATACAATTCTTCATCCAAAAACAAGGTTAGTGATCGCTGTTCTGATGTTCCGGCGCGGCTTTCGGTCACAGGAAGTGATGGAAACAACTTATTTATATATATATAAAAAAAACAGAAAATAGCGGCAGTGATCCATCTCAGTTCAGAAGATCAAGTGAGAGTACGTGGTGAACAGTAGCAGCTGGAGTTGCTCTTTCTCAAATGAGACCCTATTTTTTCCCCATCCAGCGAATTTGACGTTGATGTATACTTCATGTAGTCCCATTAAGTTTGCTTTGTGTCTCTGTGTTGACAGTGTTCGTTGGAAGATCTTGCTGCAGTTTCAGTGTAGAAACAGACTGTTGCTCACTGGAACGCCCATACAGAACACTATGGCAGAGGTGAGCGGTCATTCGGTCTGTCTGTGTCTCTCTCTCTGTCTCTCTTTGTCGCTCTGGCTGGCTCTCTCTCTCTCTGGCTCTCTCTCTTTCTGGCTGGCTCTCTCTTTCTGGCTGGCTCTCTCTTTCTGGCTGGCTCTCTCTTTCTGGCTGGCTCTCTCTCTCTGGCTGGTTCTCTCTCTCTGGCTGGTTCTCTCTCTCTGGCTGGCTCTCTCTCTCTGGCTGGCTCTCTCTCTCTGGCTGTCTCTCTCTGGCTGTCTCTCTCTGGCTCTCTCTCTCTGGCTCTCTCTCTCTGGCTGGCTCTCTCTCTCTCCGTCTCATCTGCTGGCTGGCTCTCTCTCTCTCTCTCTCTCTCTCTCTGGC
>NC_034194.2:40050135-40070135 GCF_002021735.2 Oncorhynchus kisutch
GCTGTGTCTCTCTCTCTCTCTCTCTCTCTGGCTGTCTCTCTCTGGCTGTCTCTCTCTGGCTGTCTCTCTCTGGCTGTCTCTCTCTGGCTCTCTCTCTCTGGCTCTCTCTCTCTGGCTCTCTCTCTGTGGCTGGCTCTCTCTCTCTCTCTCTCTCTGGCTGGCTCTCTCTCTCTCTCTCTCTCTGGCTGGCTCTCTCTCTCTCTCTCTCTCTCTCTGGCTGTGTCTGTCTCTCTCTCTCTCTCTCTCTCTGGCTGTGTCTCTCTCTCTCTCTCTCTCTCTCTCTCTCTCTCTGGCTGTGTCTCTCTCTCTCTCTCTGGCTGTGTCTCTCTCTCTCTCTCTGGCTTGTGGTCTCTCTCTCTCTCTCTGGCTGTGTCTTCTCTCTCTCTCTGGCTGTCTCTCTCTGGCTGTGGTCTCTCTCTCTCTCTCTGGCTGTTGTCTCTCTCTCTCTCTCTCTGGCTGTGTCTCTCTCTCTCTCTCTCTGGCTGTGTCTCTCTCTCTCTCTGGCTGTTGTCTCTCTCTCTCTGGCTGTGTCTCTCTCTCTCTCTCTCTGGCTGTGTCTTCTCTCTCTCTCTGGCTGTGTCTCTCTCTCTCTCTCTCTCTCTCTGGCTGTGTCTCTCTCTCTCTCTCTCTCTCTCTGGCTTGTTGTCTCTCTCTCTCTCTCTCTCTCTGGCTGTGTCTCTCTCTCTCTCTCTCTGGCTGTGTCTCTCTCTCTCTCTCTGGCTGTGTCTCTCTGGCTCTCTCTCTCTATTTAATAAATGCTTTGTCATGAATAGGTGGTTGCCACTGTTGCCTAAATCAATGTACAGTATATGTAGTATTACATAAATTAACAATATATATGAGCAACAATAATCATATATATATATATCTCAACCAAAACAATTATACATAGTAAATAATATACACGAGAAAACAAACGGCAACAGTTGAGAATATACCATATTGAATCGAAACTCTCTCTCCTCATACTCTATCGCTCTCCAATTCTCCCTCCCGCTCACAGTTCAATTCAAAAAAACTTTATTGGCATGGGAAATGTATGTTTACATTGTCAAAGCAAGTGAGACGGATAATAAACAATAAAATATCAACAGTAAACATTACTCACAAAGGTTCAGAAGGAATAGACATTTAAAATGTCATAAGTATACGGTATTGTAACAATGTGCAAATAGTTCAACTACAAAAGGGTAAATAAACAAACTTATATGGGTATAATACTTATTTTCCACCATAGTTGAAGTGTACCTATGATGAAAATTACAGGCCTCTCTCATCTTTTTAAGTTGGAGAACTTGCACAATTGGTGGCTGACTAAAGACTTTTTTGCCCAAGTGTGTGTGTGTGTGTGTGTGTGTGTGTGTGTGTGTCTATATGTGTATGTATATATATATATGTGTGTATTTACGATGGTTTTTCATCTTCACTGGTTGACCTTGTGGCAACAGGTCACAAATAATTCTAGCTTTTTCAAGCAGAAATTTGCTTCCTGCAACACAAACTCAATGTTCTGGGACACTGTAAAATCCATGGAGAATAAGAGCACCTCCTCCCAGCAGCCCACTGCACTGAGGATAGGAAACTCTGTCACCACCGATAAATCCACTATAATTTAACATTTCAATAAGCATTTTTCCACCTGGCTACCTCCTACCCCAGTCAACAGCTCTGCACCCTCCACAGCAACTCGCCCAAGCCTTCCCCATTTCTCCTTCTCCCAAATTCAGATAGCTGATGTTCTGAAAGAGCTTCAAAATCTGGACCCCCTACAAATCAGCCGGGCTAGACAATCTGGACCCTTTCTTTCTAAAATTATCTGCCGAAATTGTTGCAATCCCTATTACTAGCCTGTTCATCCTCTTTTTCGTGTCGTCCGAGATTCCCAAAGATTGGAAAGCTGCTGCGGTCATCCCCCTCTTCAAAGGGGGACACACTCTTGACCCAAACTGCTACAGACCTATATCTATCCTACCCTTTCTAAGGTCTTCGAAAGCCAAGTTAACAAACAGATCCTGACCATTTCGAATCGCACCGTACCTTCTCCGCTATTAAATCTGGTTTCAGAGATGGTCATGGGTGCACCTCAGCCACGCTCAAGGTCCTAAACGACATCATAACCATAACATCATATCATAACCGCCATCGATAAGAAATATTACTGTGCAGCCATATTCATCGACCTGGCCAAGACTTTCAACTCTGTCAATCGCCACATCCTCATCTGCAGACTCGACAACCTTGGTTTTTCAAATGATTGCCTCGCCTGGTTCAACTACTTCTCACATAGAGTTCAGTATGTCAAATCGGAGGGCCTGTTATCCGGACCTCTGGCAGTCTCTATGGGGGTGCCACAGGGTTCAATTCTCAGGCCGACTCTTCTCTGTTTACATCAATGATGTCGCTCTTGCTGCCGGTGAGTCTCTGATCCACCTCTACGCAGACGACACCATTCTGTATACTTCTGGCCCCTTTTTGGACACTATGTTAACTAACCTCCAGGCAAGCTTCAATGCCATACAACTCTCCTTCCGTGGCCTCCAACTGCTCTTAAATACAAGTAAAACTAATTGCATGCTCTTCAACCGATCGCTGCCTGCACCTGCCTGCCCATCCAGCATCACTACTCTGGACGGCTCTGACTTAGAATACATGGACAACTACAAATAACTAGGTGTCTGGTTAGACTGTAAACTCTCCTTCCAGACTCACATTAAACATCTCCAATCCAAAGTTAAATCTAGAATCGGCTTCCTATTTTGCAACAAAGCATCTTTCACTCATGTTGCCAAACATACCCTCATAAACTGACCATCCTACAGATCCTCGACTTTGGCGATGTCATTTACAAAATAGCCCCCAACACTCTACTCAACAAATTGGATGCAGTCTATCACAGTGCCATCCATTTTATCACCAAAACTGTACGCTCTCGTTGCCGGGCCCTCGCTTAATACTCGACGCCAAACCCACTGGCTCCAGGTCATCTACAAGACCCTGCTAGGTAAAGCCCCGTCTTATCTCAGTTCGCTGGTCACCATAGTAAACCCATCCGTAGCACGCGCTCCGGCAAGTATATCTCACTGGTCACCCCCAAAGCCACTTCCTCCTTTGGCCGCCTCTCTTTCCAGTTCTCTGCTGCCAATGACTGGAATGAACTAACAAAATCTCTGAAACTGGAAACGCTTATCTCCCTCACTAGCTTTGAGCACCAGCTGTCAGAGCAGCTCACAGATCACTGCACCTGTACATAGCCCATCTGTAAATAGCCCAAACAACTACCTCATCCCCCACTGTATTTATTTATTTATTTATCTTGCTCCTTTGCACCCCAGTATTTCTACTTTGCACATTCATCTACTGCACATCTACCATTCCAGTGTTTAATTGCTATATTGTATTTACTTCCCCCACCATGGCTTATTTATTGCCTTTACCTCTCTTATCTCACCTCATTTGCAAACTTTGTATATAGACTCGTTTTACTACTGTATTATTGACTGTACGTTTGTTTTTTGTGTAACTCTGTGTTGTTGTTTTTGTTGCACTGCTTTGCTTTATCTTGGCCAGGTCGCAGTTGTAAATGAGAACTTGTTCTCGACTTGCCTACCTGGTTAAATAGAGGTGAAATAAACCAAAAATAATAATATTGCCGCTGTGAGCGCACAGCTATTTCACCCAGTAGATATGGGAGTTTATCAAAATTGGATTTGATTTAGAATTCTTTGTGGGTCTGTGTAATCTGAGGGGAAATATGTGTCTCTAATATGGTCATACATTTGGCAGGAGGTTAGGAAGTGCATCTGTTTCCACCTCAGTTTGGGTTTGCGTTCTTTTGAGAGCTAGGTATCCATATGGCGACCTTTCTCAATAGCAAGGCTATGCTCACTGAGTCTACATAGTCAAAGCTTTCCATAACTTTGGGTCAGTCACAGTGGTCAGGTATTCTGCCACTGTTTACTCTCTGTTTAGGGCCAAATAGCATTCTAGTTTGCGAATTTTTTTTTGTTAAATTCTTTTGACTTCTTTCTCCCTTTCTTTCTCTCAGCCTGTATGTATGTGCTGTATAGTGCCTTCAGAAAGTATTCATACCCCTTGACTTATTCCACATTTTGCTGTGTTACAGCCTGAATTAAAAATGTATTTAATTTTTTTATTTTTTATCTTTGCCCCAAAAAATTCAATACATTTTAGAATCTGCTTTGGCGGTGATTACAGCTGAGTGTCTTTCTGGGTACGTCTCTAACAGCTTTGCACACCTGGATTTTATAATATTTGCATGTTATTCTTTAAAAAAGCTCTGTCAAGTTGGGTGTTGATCGTTGCTAGACAGCCATTCCCAAGTCTTGCCATAGATTTTCAAGACGATTTAAGTCGAAACTTGAACGAGGTCACTTGGGAATATTTCAATGTCATCTTGGTAAGCTACTCAGAGTATATTTGGCTTTGTGTTTTGTCCCCCAGTCTCTGTTGGAAAGCAGACTGAACCAGGTTTTCCTCTAGGATTTTGCCTGTGCTTTGCTCTATGCCGTTTATTTTTATCCGAAAAAAAAACCTTGCTAGTTCTTGCTGATGACAAGTATACCCATAACATGATGCAGCCACCACCATGCTTTAAAATAGAAAGTGGTACTCAGTGATGATAACAGTTTGCATTATTTAAAAAAATATTTTTTCTTCCTTTTCAGTAAAGTTAGTATCACTTACGTAATTTACGTATTGTGGAGTAACCACAACATTGATCATTCCTCAGTTTTCTCCAATCACAGCCATCTGTTTTAAAGTCGCATAGGCCTCATGTTGAAATCCCAGAGCGATTTCCTTCCTCTCTGGCAACTGAGTTAGAAAAGACTTCACCATGCTCAAAGAGATGTCTGCTTTTTAAATTTATTTTTTATTTTTTTACCCATCTACCAATAGATGTCGCCCTTTGCGATGCATTGGAAAACCATCCCTGGTCTTTTTGGTTGAATCATCTGTGTTTCAAATTCACTGCTAGACTGAGAGACCTTACAGATAATTGTTTGTGTGGGGTACAGAGATGAGGTAGTCATTCAAAAATCATGTTTAACACTATTATTACACACAGAGTGAGTCCATGCAACTTATTATTTGACTTGTTAAGCACATTTTTACTCCTGAACTTTATTTAGGCTTGACATAACAAACAGCCAGAAGAGGACTGGCCACCCCTCATAACCTGGTTCCTCTCTAGGTTTCTTCCTAGGTTTTGGCCTTTCTAGGGAGTTTTTCCTAGCCACCGTGCTTCTACACCTGCATTGCTTGCTGTTTGGGGTTTTAGGCTGGGTTTCTGTACAGCACTTTGAGATATCAGCTGATGTACGAAGGGCTTTATAAATACATTTAATTTAATTTAGATTAAATACTTTATTGACTCCAGACATTACAGCTTTTCCTTTTTTTGTTGTTGATTATGTTCAAATTTCTAAAAACATAATGACACTTTGACATTATGGGGTATTGTGTCTAGGCCAGTGACGCGAAAGCTAAATTTGAAAACGTTTTAGATTCAGGCTGTAAAACAACAAAATGTGGATTGAGTCGAGGGGTATGAATACTTTCTGAAGGCACTGCATATCTCTTTCTCTTAATTCAAAGAGCTCTTCTCTCTCTCTCTCAATTCAAAGAGCTCTTTCTCTCGCTCTCTCTATTCAAAGAGCTCGTTCTCTCTGTCTTTCTCTCTCTCTCTCTCTCTCTCAATTCAAAGAGCTCGCTTTCTCTCTCTCTCTCTCTCTCTCTCTCAATTCAAAGAGCTCGCTTTCTCTCTCTCTCTCTCTCTCTCAATTCAAAGAGCTCGTTCTCTCTGTCTTTCTGTCTCTGTCTTTGCAATTCTCTCTGTCTGTTTGGTACTGTAGAGATGCTGACTGTTGTTATTTCCTGTCTCAGTTATGGGCCCTGCTCCATTTCATCATGCCTACGTTGTTTGACTCTCACGAGGAGTTTAATGAATGGTTCTCTAAAGACATCGAGAGCCATGCAGAGAACAAGTCTGCCATCGACGAGAGTGAGTACACTACACAACCTTTCTTCTGAGATTTCGTTTCAGACTTGTTGATTTTTACATATCTACTTTAGAAGTACTCTAATCAGCTTTTTATTTCTGTTTGTTATGAAGTGATTGATTTGTAGCTGACATTTGTTGTTGTTGTTGTTTAGAACCGGCTGACTGTGTTGTTGTTGTTTAGACCGGCTGACTGTGTTGTTGTTGTTTAGGACCGGCTGACTGTGGTGGTGGTGGTGTTTAGACCGGCTGACTGTGGTGGTGGTGGTGTTTAGACCGGCTGACTGTGGGTGGTGGTGGTGGTTTAGACCGGCTGACTGGTGGTGGTGGTGGTGTTTAGACAGGCTGACTGTGGTGGTGGTGGTGTTTAGAACCGGCTGACTTGGTGTGGGGAGGTGTTTAGACCCGGCTGACATGGTGGTGGTGGGTGGTTGTTTAGAAACCCGCGTGACTGGTGGTGTGTGGTTATAAGACCCGGCTTGACTGTGGTGGTGTTTAGACGGCTGAATGTGGCGGTGGTGGTGTTTAGACCGGCTGAATGTGGCGGTGGTGTGTTAAGACCGGCTGACTGTGGTGGTGTTGTTAACCGCTGACTGTGTCGTTTTGTTGTTTAGATCAGCTGTCCAGGCTCCATATGATCCATGAACCCTTCATGTTGAGGGATCAAGAAGGACGTCGAGAACGAGCTCGGCCTCTTCTGACAAGTACTGAACTGACCAATTACACACGAGGTTATATCATTTTAGAGGTCCTGTCCTAACTCTCTGTTTCTTCATATCCCCTCTCTATCTTCTCTTCCTTTCCTACCTCAAGCACCCTCTATCGTCTCTTCCCTTTCCTACCTCAGCACCCTCTATCGCTCTCCTTTCCTACCTCAGCATCCTCTCTATCGTCTCTCCTTTCCTACCTCAGTGTCCTCTTGTCTCTCCTACCTCAGTATCCTCTCGTCTCTCCTTTCCTACCTCAGCATCCTCTCTATCGTCTCGCCTTTCCTACCTCAGCATCCTCTCTATCGTCTCTCCTTTCCTACCTCAGCATCCTCTCTATCGTCTCTCCTTTCCTACCTCAGCATCCTCTCTATCTATCGTCTCTCCTTTCCTACCTTAGTATCCTCTCTCTATCGTCTCTCCTTTCCTACCTCAGTATCCTCTCTCTATCGTCTCTCCTTTCCTACCTCAGTATCCTCTCTCTATCGTCTCTCCTTTCCTACCTCAGTATCCTCTCTCTATCGTCTCTCCTTTCCTACCTCAGTATCCTCTCTCTATCGTCTCTCCTTTCCTACCTCAGTATCCTCTCTATCTATCGTCTCTCCTTTCCTACCTCAGTATCTTCTCTATCTATCGTCTCTCCTTTCCTACCTCAGTATCTTCTCTATCTATCGTCTCTCCTTTCCTACCTCAGTATCTTCTCTATCTATCGTCTCTCCTTTCCTACTTCAGTTTCCTACACTATTTATTCCCCCAGGCAGGCGTTTCTGCTTTCATCACCCTAGTCCTCGGGCACCCACATCTGTCTCCTTTCCTTCCTTCCTTCCATACCTAGACCAGCAGCTGCCAGATGATTCCAGATCTCACTATACCCTCTTCCTCCTCTGACTCCTCTGACTCCTCTTCCTCCTCTGACTCCTCTTCCTCTGATAGATAAGGATGGTTACTGTGTTCCTGTATCTCACTATACCCTCTTCCTCCTCTGACTACTCTTCCTCCTCTGACTACTCTTCCTCCTCTGACTACTCTTCCTCCTCTGACTCCTCTTCCTCCTCTGACTCCTCTTCCTCCTCTGACTCCTCTTCCTCTGATAGATAAGGATGGTTACTGTGTTCCTGTATCTCACTATACCCTCTTCCTCCTCTGACTACTCTTCCTCTGATAGATAAGGATGGTTACTGTGTTCCTGTATCTCACTATACCCTCTTCCTCCTCTGACTACTCTTCCTCTGATAGATAAGGATGGTTACTGTGTTCCTGTATCTCACTATACCCTCTCTTCCTCCTCTGACTACTCTTCCTCTGATAGATAAGGATGGTTACTGTGTTCCTGTATCTCACTATACCCTCTTCCTCCTCTGACTACTCTTCCTCTGATAGATAAGGATGGTTACTGTGTTCCTGTATCTCACTATACCCTCTCTTCCTCCTCTGACTACTCTTCCTCTGATAGATAAGGATGGTTACTGTGTTCCTGTATCTCACTATACCCTCTCTTCCTCCTCTGACTCCTCTTCCTCCTCTGATAAGGATGGTTACTGTGTTCCTGTATCTCTTACAGATTGAGATCCTAACATACTGCCTCATCTTCTTCCTCTGATAAGGATGGTTACTGTGTTCCTGTATCTCTTACAGATTGAGATCCTAACATACTGCCTCCTCTTCTTCCTCTGATAAGGATGGTTACTGTGTTCCTGTATCTCTTACAGATTGAGATCCTAACATACTGCCTCCTCTTCTTCCTCTGATAAGGATGGTTACTGTGTTCCTGTATCTCTTACAGATTGAGATCCTAACATACTGCCTCCTCTTCTTCCTCTGATAAGGATGGTTACTGTGTTCCTGTATCTCTTACAGATTGAGATCCTAACATACTGCCTCCTCTTCTTCCTCTGATAAGGATGGTTACTGTGTTCCTGTATCTCTTACAGATTGAGATCCTAACATACTGCCTCCTCTTCTTCCTCTGATAAGGATGGTTACTGTGTTCCTGTATCTCTTACAGATTGAGATCCTAACATACTGCCTCCTCTTCTTCCTCTGATAAGGATGGTTACTGTGTTCCTGTATCTCTTACAGATTGAGATCCTAACATACTGCCTCCTCTTCTTCCTCTGATAAGGATGGTTACTGTGTTCCTGTATCTCTTACAGATTGAGATCCTAACATACTGCCTCCTCTTCTTCCTCTGATAAGGATGGTTACTGTGTTCCTGTATCTCTTACAGATTGAGATCCTAACATACTGCCTCCTCTTCTTCCTCTGATAAGGATGGTTACTGTGTTCCTGTATCTCTTACAGATTGAGATCCTAACATACTGCCTCCTCTTCTTCCTCTGATAAGGATGGTTACTGTGTTCCTGTATCTCTTACAGATTGAGATCCTAACATACTGCCTCCTCTTCTTCCTCTGATAAGGATGGTTACTGTGTTCCTGTATCTCTTACAGATTGAGATCCTAACATACTGCCTCCTCTTCTTCCTCTGATAAGGATGGTTACTGTGTTCCTGTATCTCTTACAGATTGAGATCCTAACATACTGCCTCCTCTTCTTCCTCTGATAAGGATGGTTACTGTGTTCCTGTATCTCTTACAGATTGAGATCCTAACATACTGCCTCCTCTTCTTCCTCTGATAAGGATGGTTACTGTGTTCCTGTATCTCTTACAGATTGAGATCCTAACATACTGCCTCCTCTTCTTCCTCTGATAAGGATGGTTACTGTGTTCCTGTATCTCTTACAGATTGAGATCCTAACATACTGCCAGTTGACTTGTAGACAGAGGCTGCTCTACAGAGCTCTGAGGAACAAGATCTCCATCGAGGATCTTCTCCAGTCGTCTATGGGCTCATCTCAGCAGGCTCACAGTACTACCTCATCCCTTATGAACCTGGTCATGCAGTTCAGAAAGGTACCAATCATCTCCTTAGTACCAGGGACCATCCCCGTATCACCATACTCATTAGTATGGTTCCGTACCAGGCTATATCACAACATATGTTCCATACAGCAGGTTTAGTACCAGGCTATATCACAACATACAGCAGGTTCAGTACCAGGCTATATCACAACATACAGCAGGTTCAGTACCAGGCTATATCACAACATACAGCAGGTTCAGTACCAGGCTATATCACAACATATGTTCCATACAGCAGGTTTAGTACCAGGCTATATCACAACATACAGCAGGTTCAGTACCAGGCTATATCACAACATACAGCAGGTTTAGTACCAGGCTATATCACAACATATGTTCCATACAGCAGGTTTAGTACCAGGCTATATCACAACATACAGCAGGTTCAGTACCAGGCTATATCACAACATACAGCAGGTTTAGTACCAGGCTATATCACAACATATGTTCCATACAGCAGGTTTAGTACCAGGCTATATCACAACATACAGCAGGTTCAGTACCAGGCTATATCACAACATACAGCAGGTTTAGTACCAGGCTATATCACAACATATGTTCCATACAGCAGGTTCAGTACCAGGCTATATCACAACATACAGCAGGTTCAGTACCAGGCTATATCACAACATACAGCAGGTTCAGTACCAGGCTATATCACAACATACAGCAGGTTCAGTACCAGGCTATATCACAACATACAGCAGGTTCAGTACCAGGCTATATCACAACATATGTTCCATAAAGCAGGTTTAGTACCAGGCTATATCACAACATACAGCAGGTTCAGTACCAGGCTATATCACAACATACAGCAGGTTTAGTACCAGGCTATATCACAACATATGTTCCATACAGCAGGTTCAGTACCAGGCTATATCACAACATATACAGCAGGTTTAGTACCAGGCTATATCACAACATATGTTCCATACAGCAGGTTCAGTACCAGGCTATATCACAACATACAGCAGGTTCAGTACCAGGCTATATCACAACATACAGCAGGTTCAGTACCAGGCTATATCACAACATATCTTCCATACAGCAGGTTCAGTACCAGGCTATATCACAACATACAGCAGGTTCAGTACCAGGCTATATCACAACATATGTTCCATACAGCAGGTTTAGTACCAGGCTATATCACAACATATGTTCCATACAGCAGGTTCAGTACCAGGCTATATCACAACATACAGCAGGTTCAGTACCAGGCTATATCACAACATATGTTCCATACAGCAGGTTCAGTACCAGGCTATATCACAACATATACAGCAGGTTTAGTACCAGGCTATATCACAACATATGTTCCATACAGCAGGTTCAGTACCAGGCTATATCACAACATACAGCAGGTTCAGTACCAGGCTATATCACAACAAACAGCAGGTTCAGTACCAGGCTATATCACAACAAACAGCAGGTTTAATACCAGGCTATATCACAACATATGTTCCATACAGCAGGTTTAGTACCAGGCTATATCACAACATACAGCATGTTCAGTACCAGGCTATATCACAACATATGTTCCATACAGCAGGTTTAGTACCAGGCTATATCACAACATATGTTCCATACAGCAGGTTTAGTACCAGGCTATATCACAACATATGTTCCATACAGCAGGTTTAGTACCAGGCTATATCACAACATATACAGCAGGTTTAGTACCAGGCTATATCACAACATACAGCACGTTCAGTACCAGGCTATATCACAACATATGTTCCATACAGCAGGTTTAGTACCAGGCTATATCACAACATATGTTCCATACAGCAGGTTCAGTACCAGGCTATATCACAACATACAGCACGTTCAGTACCAGGCTATATCACAACATATGTTCCATACAGCAGGTTTAGTACCAGGCTATATCACAACATATGTTCCATACAGCAGGTTCAGTACCAGGCTATATCACAACATACAGCAGGTTCAGTACCAGGCTATATCACAACATATGTTCCATACAGCAGGTTCAGTACCAGGCTATATCACAACATATACAGCAGGTTTAGTACCAGGCTATATCACAACATATGTTCCATACAGCAGGTTCAGTACCAGGCTATATCACAACATACAGCAGGTTCAGTACCAGGCTATATCACAACAAACAGCAGGTTTAATACCAGGCTATATCACAACATATGTTCCATACAGCAGGTTTAGTACCAGGCTATATCACAACATATGTTCCATACAGCAGGTTTAGTACCAGGCTTTATCACAACATATACAGCAGGTTTAGTACCAGGCTATATCACAACATACAGCATGTTCAGTACCAGGCTATATCACAACATATGTTCCATACAGCAGGTTTAGTACCAGGCTATATCACAACATATGTTCCATACAGCAGGTTTAGTACCAGGCTATATCACAACATATGTTCCATACAGCAGGTTTAGTACCAGGCTATATCACAACATATACAGCAGGTTTAGTACCAGGCTATATCACAACATACAGCACGTTCAGTACCAGGCTATATCACAACATATGTTCCATACAGCAGGTTTAGTACCAGGCTATATCACAACATATGTTCCATACAGCAGGTTCAGTACCAGGCTATATCACAACATACAGCACGTTCAGTACCAGGCTATATCACAACATATGTTCCATACAGCAGGTTTAGTACCAGGCTATATCACAACATATGTTCCATACAGCAGGTTTAGTACCAGGCTATATCACAACATATGTTCCATACAGCAGGTTTTTAAAGGAACAAAGAGTTTGGTCTGCTTTATGTTTATATTTTCCCCTGGAAACAATATGATGATACTGGTATCATCACAGCCCTCGTAAGTCCTATAATTATAGACTGGTATCATCACAGCCCTCGTAAGTCCTATAATTATAGACTGGTATCATCACAGCCCTCGTAAGTCCTATAATTATAGACTGGTATCATCACAGCCCTCGTAAGTCCTATAATTATAGACTGGTATCATCACAGCCCTCGTAAGTCCTATAATTATAGACTGGTATCATCACAGCCCTCGTAAGTCCTATAATTATAGACTGGTATCATCACAGCCCTAGTAAGTACTATAATTATAGACTGGTATCATCACAGCCCTCGTAAGTCCTATAATTATAGACTGGTATCATCACAGCCCTAGTAAGTACTATAATTATAGACTGGTATCATCACAGTGAATGCTGATTGACAGTAATGATGTATCTAGTATTATAGACTGGGTGGTTCTAGTCCTGAATGCTGATTGGCTGACAGTAATGATGTATCTAGTATTATAGACTGGGTGGTTCTAGTCCTGAATGCTGATTGGCTGACAGTAATGATGTATCTAGTATTATAGACTGGGTGGTTCTAGTCCTGAATGCTGATTGGCTGACAGTAATGATGTACCTAGTATTATAGACTGGGTGGTTCTAGTCCTGAATGCTGATTGGCTGACAGTAATGATGTATCTAGTATTATAGACTGGGTGGTTCTAGTCCTGAATGCTGATTGGCTGACAGTAATGATGTATCTAGTATTATAGACTGGGTGGTTCTAGTCCTGAATGCTGATTGGCTGACAGTAATGATGTATCTAGTATTATAGACTGGGTGGTTCTCGTCCTGAATGCTGATTGGCTGACAGTACTATAACGGTGATGATGTAGCCTGTAGTTGAATATTATTTCGATATTATATGTCCTTTGGCCTCCCGAGTGGTGCAGCGGTCTAAGGCACTGTATCACAGTGCTTGAGGCGTCACTGCAGACACCCTGGTTCGAATCCAGGCGGTATCACAACCCGGACGTGATTGGGAGTCCCATAGGGCGGCGCACAGTTGGTCCAGCGTCAGCCGGGTTTGTCCGGGGGAAGAGACTGTCATTGTAAATAAGAATGTTAGATCAAGGTTAAAATAAAAATTTAAAAAACAGTGTTTTTAAATTTTATCCAACGACATCCCCAGTACTGCTGGTTATGTTCAACCTGGTCATGAACCTGGTGTCCCAGGTCTACATGGAGACGAAGCGGTGGAAAGATTTTGTCATTTGAGGGCCCTAATAAGGATAAGTGTTGTTATCTGAAGCCTGGTTCCTCTGGAGGTTTCTTCCTGCTCTAGGTGGTTCAGTATGAGTAGTGTGTTTTCTACTTCCTGTGTAGGTCTGTAACCACCCGGACCTGTTTGAGCGCCAGGAGACTCGTTCTCCCTTCCACATGTCACTGAGACCCTACGTCATGTCCAAGTTCCTCTACCGCCACGGACTCACACACACCACCACGCACACACACAGCAGGAACAAGTGAGTAACATAGTGCTTGTCCAATGGGACGGTAATGGCTGGTGGTGTTGAATTGTTATATTATGATGTAGAAGACAATGAGAGCATTTGAGGGGTTTATTTGTTGTTCTCGGACAACCATGTTCATAGAAGGATTCTCTCTGTCTCTCTCTCTCTGCCTCTCTCTCTGTCTCGCTCTGCCTGTCTCGCTCTGCCTGTCTCGCTCTGCCTGTCTCGCTCTACCTGTCTCGCTCTGCCTGTCTCTCTCTGCCTGACTCTCTCTGCCTGTCTCTCTCTGCCTCTCTCTCTCTGCCTCTCTCTCTCTCTGCCTCTCTCTCTCTCTGCCTCTCTCTCTCTCTCTGCCTCTCTCTCTGCCTCTCTCTCTGCCTCTCTCTCTCTCTGCCTCTCTCTCTGCCTCTCTCTCTCTCTGCCTCTCTCTCTGCCTGTCTCTCGTCTCTCTCTCTCTCTCTGCCTGTCTCTCTGCCTCTCTCTCTGCCTGTCTCTCTCTCTCTCTGCCTCTCTGTCTGTCTCTCTGCCTGTCTCTCTCTCTCTCTGCCTGTCTCTCTCTCTCTCTGCCTCTCTGTCTGTCTCTCTGCCTGACTCTCTCTCTCTCTCTGCCTGTCTCTCTCTGCCTCTCTCTCTCTCTCTCTCTGCCTGTCTCTCTCTGCCTCTCTGCCTCTCTCTCTCTCTGGCTCTCTCGCTCTCTCTCTGCCTCTCTCGCTCTCTCTCTGCCTCTCTCGCTCTCTCTCTGCCTCTCTCGCTCCCTCTCTGCCTCTCTGTCTGTCTGTCTCTCTCGCTCTGTCGCCCCCTCTCTGTGTCTCCCCCTCTCTGTGTCTCCCCCTCTGTGTCTCCCCCTCTGTGTCTCCCCCTCTGTGTCTCCCCCTCTGTGTCCCCTCTGTGTCTCCCCTCTGTGTCTCCCCCTCTGTGTCTCCCCCTCTGTGTCTCCCCCTCTGTGTCTCCCCCTCTGTGTCTCCCCCTCTGTGTCTCCCCCTCTGTGTCTCCCCCTCTCTCTGTGTCTCCCCCTCTCTCTGTGTCTCCCCCTCTTTCTCCTCTCTCAGGGTGCTCCAGGTTCTACTGTCTCCCTTCTCTCCTGATCATATCCACCAGTCCCTCTTCCACAGGAAAGGTAAGTGACTACCCTCTTCATTCTTTCACATCAGTATAGATGAAGGAAACGAGAATAAGCTTCTTAGACTTTATTGTTTAGAGCCCTTTGCCTCCTCGTCCGTCTACAAACCAGTGCTTATCCTCCTCAAGGTGATCAGGAAGGAAGTTGTTTCTCCTTCCTGCGTTTCATCGACGTTTCGCCGGCAGAGATGTTTAACGTCATGCTGCAGGGCACTCTGGTCAGGTAGGTGTCCATGACAACGCAGTTTGTCAACAGGGTCTGTGGATGTCCCCAGATGTGTTCACAAACGTCAACCGTTCTGGAATGAACTATGAAGCTAATTGCCATTATGTTTTGTTTCTGAAGTTGTTTTAATCACACTTTCCTCTCTCTCCTGTTCCAGGTGGTTAGCTCTGTTTCTCTCCCTGAAGGCAGCGTACCGGCTCTACCAGAGACGCATGTGGGGCCTGGAAGAGGAGGAGGGTGGAGGGAGGATAGGAGAAGGAGGAGGAGAGGAAGAAGGGAGCGGGAGGCCCAGGAGTCAGTGTCTCTCTCGGAGGGGTCTGATCCTCTGGCTGGACCGACCTACTGCTTTCCCCAACACACACACAAGCACAGTGTTACAGGTGAGACATATACACACACACACCTCAAGTTTTTTCTCTGCCTCTACTTTCTGCCAGTCAGCCTCCCCTCTTTCCTCTCTCTCTGCCTCTACTTTCTGTCAGTCAGCCTCCAGTCTTTCCTCTCTCTCTGCCTCTACTTTCTGTCAGTCAGCCTCCACTCTTTCCTCTCTCTCTGCCTCTACTTTCTGCCAGTCAGCCTCCCCTCTTTCCTCTCTCTCTGCCTCTCTACTTTCTGTCAGTCAGCCTCCACTCTTTCCTCTCTACTTTCTGCCAGTCAGCCTCTTTCCTTTCTCTCTGCCTCTACTTTCTACCAGTCAGCCTCTTTCCTCTCTCTCTGCCTCTCTACTTTGTGCCAGTCAGCCTCCACTCTTTCCTCTCTCTCTTCCTCTACTTTCTGCCAGTCTTTCCTCTCTCTCTGCCTCTCTACTTTCTGCCAGTCAGCCTCTTTCCTCTCTCTCTGCCTCTCTACTTTCTGCCAGTCAGCCTCCACTCTTTCCTCTCTCTCTGCCTCTACTTTCTACCAGTCAGCCTCCACTCTTTCCTCTCTCTCTGCCTCTACTTTCTGCCAGTCAGCCTCCACTCTTTCCTCTCTCTCTGCCTCTCTACTTTGTGCCAGTCAGCCTCCACTCTTTCCTCTCTCTCTGCCTCTCTACTTTGTGCCAGTCAGCCTCCACTCTTTCCTCTCTCTCTGCCTCTACTTTCTGCCAGTCAGCCTCCACTCTTTCCTCTCTCTCTGCCTCTACTTTCTGCCAGTCAGCCTCCACTCTTTCCTCTCTCTCTGCCTCTCTACTTTCTGCCGGTCAGCCTCCACTCTTTCCTCTCTCTCTGCCTCTCTACTTTCTGCCGGTCAGCCTCCACTCTTTCCTCTCTCTCTGCCTCTCTACTTCGTGCCAGTCAGCCTCCACTCTTTTCTCTCTCTCTACTTTGTGTCAGTCAGCCTCCACTCTTTCCTCTCTCTCTGCCTCTACTTTCTGCCAGTCAGCCTCCACTCTTTCCTCTCTCTCTGTCTCTACTTTGTGCCAGTCAGCCTCCACTCTTTCCAGTTTAAGCTGGTCCACATTCTGGTCCACATTCTGCACCTAAAGAACCAGAGGAGAGAGCTTGAACCAGAATTGTGCTTCATCTACCCACCTAACAACCTCAGTCTCATCCTACCTACCCCAGGTCTCCCCTAACAACCTCAGTCTCATCCTACCTACCCCAGGTCTCCCCTAACAACCTCAGTCTCATCCTACCTACCCCAGGTCTCCCCTAACAACCTCAGTCTCATCCTACCTACCCCAGGTCTCCCCTAACAACCTCAGTCTCATTCTACCTACCCCAGGTCTCCCCTAACAACCTCAGTCTCATCCTACCTACCCCAGGTCTCCCCTAACAACCTCAGTCTCATCCTACCTACCCCAGGTCTCCCCTAACAACCTCAGTCTCATCCTACCTACCCCAGGTCTCCCCTAACAACCTGTCTCATCCTACCTACCCCAGGTCTCCCCTAACAACCTCAGTCTCATCCTACCTACCCCAGGTCTCCCCTAACAACCTCAGTCTCATCCTACCTACCCCAGGTCTCCCCTAACAACCTCAGTCTCATCCTACCTACCCCAGGTCTCCCCTAACAACCTCAGTCTCATCCTACCTTCCCCAGGTCTCCCCTAACAACCTCAGTCTCATCCTACCTTCCCCAGGTCTCCCCTAACAACCAGTCTCATCCTACCTACCCCAGGTCTCCCCTAACAACCAGTCTCATCCTACCTACCCCAGGTCTCCCCTAACAACCAGTCTCATCCTACCTTCCCCAGGTCTCCCCTAACAACCAGTCTCATCCTACCTACCCCAGGTCTCCCCTAACAACCAGTCTCATCCTACCTTCCCCAGGTCTCCCCTAACAACCAGTCTCATCCTACCTACCCCAGGTCTCCCCTAACAACCAGTCTCATCCTACCTTCCCCAGGTCTCCCCTAACAACCAGTCTCATCCTACCTTCCCCAGGTCTCCCCTAACAACCAGTCTCATCCTACCTACCCCAGGTCTCCCCTAACAACCAGTCTCATCCTACCTATCCCAGGTCTCCCCTAACAACCAGTCTCATCCTACCTTCCCCAGGCTAATTCAAACAGTATCAGTCAGATATTCTTCATTGTAGGTTTCCCCTCTGGAATGGCTTCTCTAAGGAAGACAGAGATCCAGAGGGAGAGAGATGCTTCAGACACCCAGAGAACTGTTATTAACTTTGACCCGACTCTCTTTTCTACACGATGAAAAACCGCAACCAGTCAACTGTTTTGCAGATGGTCTCATGACAGTGTCTGTACAGTTCAGATCCAGACTTTGCAGTCTCTCTCTGTGGCCTAACTCGCACTAGCCTGGGATTCATCTCTCAAGAACCCTAACCACATCACTGCCTACCCTTGCCAAATAATGATTCACATCACTGCCTAGTCTTGCCAAATAATGATTCACATCACTGCCTAGCCTTGCCAAATAATGATTCACATCACTGCCTAGCCTTGCCAAATAATGATTCACATCACTGCCTAGCCTTGCCAAATAATGATTCACATCACTGCCTAGCCTTGCCAAATAATGAATCACATCACTGCCTAGGCTTGCCAAATAATGATTCGCATCACTGCCTTGCCAAATAATGATTCACATCACTGCCTAGTCAAATAATGATTCACATCACTGCCTAGCCAAATAATGATTCACATCACTGCCTAGCCAAATAATGATTCACATCACTGCCTAGCCAAATAATGATTCACATCACTGCCTAGCCAAATAATGATTCACATCACTGCCTAGCCTTGCCAAATAATGATTCACATCACTGCCTGCCTAGCCAAATAATGATTCACATCACTGCCTAGCCAAATAATGATTCACATCACTGCCTAGCCTTGCCTAACTCAGACACTCAGCCAGCCACGCCTAGAGACCCAGACACTCAGCCAGCCAGCCACGCCCAGAGAGACCCAGACACTCAGCCAGCCAGCCACGCCCAGAGAGACCCAGACACTCAGCCAGCCAGCCACGCCCAGAGAGAGAGACACTCAGCCAGCCAAGCCTAGAGAGAGACAGACACTCAGCCAGCCACGCCTAGAGAGACAGACACTCAGCCAGCCACGCCTAGAGAGACAGACACTCAGCCAGCCACGCCTAGAGAGACAGACACTCAGCCAGCCACGCCTAGAGAGACACACTCAGCCAGCCACGCCTAGAGAGAGAGACACTCAGCCAGCCACGCCTAGAGAGACACACTCAGCCAGCCACGCCTAGAGAGACAGACAATCAGTCAGCCACGCCTAGAGACCCAGACACTCAGCCAGCCAGCCACGCCCAGAGAGACCCAGACACTCAGCCAGCCAGCCACGCCCAGAGAGACCCAGACACTCAGCCAGCCACGCCCAGAGAGACAGACACTCAGCCAGCCACGCCCAGATAGACAGACACTCAGCCAGCCACGCCTAGAGAGAGAGACACTCAGCCAGCCACGCCTAGAGAGACACACTCAGCCAGCCACGCCTAGAGAGAGAGACACTCAGCCAGCCACGCCTAGAGAGACAGACACTCAGCCAGCCACGCCTAGAGAGACAGACACTCAGCCAGCCACGCCTAGAGAGAGAGACACTCAGCCAGCCACGCCTAGAGAGACAGACACTCAGCCTGCCACGCCTAGAGAGACAGACACTCAGCCAGCCACGCCTAGAGAGACAGACACTCAGCCAGCCACGCCTAGAGAGACAGACACTCAGCCAGCCACGCCTAGAGAGACAGACACTCAGTCAGCCACGCCTAGAGAGACAGACACTCAGCCAGCCACGCCTAGAGAGACAGACACTCAGCCAGCCACGCCTAGAGAGACAGACACTCAGCCAGCCACGCCTAGAGAGACACACTCAGCCAGCCACGCCTAGAGAGACAGACACTCAGCCAGCCACGCCTAGAGAGACACACTCAGCCAGCCACGCCTAGAGACCCAGACACTCAGCCAGCCAGCCACGCCTAGAGAGACACACTCAGCCAGCCACGCCTAGAGAGACACACTCAGCCAGCCACGCCTAGAGAGACACACTCAGCTAGCCACGCCTAGAGAGACACACTCAGCCAGCCACGCCTAGAGAGACACACTCAGCCAGCCACGCCTAGAGAGACAGACACTCAGCCAGCCACGCCTAGAGACACAGACTCGCACTAGCCTGGGATTCATCTCTCAAGAACCCTAACCACATCACTGCCTACCCTTGCCAAATAATGATTCACATCACTGCCTAGTCTTGCCAAATAATGATTCACATCACTGCCTAGCCTTGCCAAATAATGATTCACATCACTGCCTAGCCTTGCCAAATAATG